>NC_091436.1:82214699-82292199 GCF_964237555.1 Oryctolagus cuniculus | reverse complement strand
ATGGCTGGGGCTGGGCCAATCCGAAGCCAGGAGCTTCCTCCAGGTCTCCCATGTGGGTGCAGGAACCCGAGGACTTGGGCCTTCTTCTGCTGCTTTCCAGGCCATAGCAAAGAGTTGGATCAGGAGTGGAGCAACCAGGACTTGAACCGGCGCCCATATGGGATGCTGGCACTGCAGGTGCTTAGCCTCCTATGCCATATTGCTGGCCCCAGTGTGACACTTGTACAATAAGGCCATACAGCCATTTCCACCAAATTGTTAATTTGCAAAATGTACACTGATTTACATCTGCATTTTTCATAATGAACAGTCCTGACTCTGAAGCTCTTATCAGCACTTAAATATTTTTCTCACCATGCTTCCACAGTATTCAACCCAGTTTCTCCTATAAAGGATTTAAAGTACTTCTGCTTTTTAAAATTTATTTATTTATTTAAAAGGCAGAGTTAGAGAGAGAGAGAGAGAGAGAGAGAGAGAAAGATTTTCCAACACTGGTTCACCCCCCAAAAAAACCACAACAGCTAGGGCTCGGCCAGCCCAATGCCATGAGCCAGGAACTCCATTGGGGTCTCCCTCCTGTGTGGCAGGGACCTAAGTACTACTGAAGCCATCATCCACTGCCTTCCCAGTAAGAAGCTGGACTGGAAGCAAGGCAGCCAGGACTCTTGACCCAGCCCTGTGATACAGGATGTCAGTGATACAAATAGCGGCTTAACCCACTGTACCACAAGGCCAGCCCAAAAAGACTTCATAACCTTTCAAAAATACAGGCAGAGATACAGGATATACAGAAAGTGGGTCATATTTCTCTACCTCCCTAGAAATAAGAACTGCATTGATAGCCCATTTTATTGAATTAGCAAACTAAAGTCAATTCTCTCCCACATCTCAAGGGCGGGGGGGCTGGTTTCTCATATGCCAAGAACAAAAGGAAGAATGGCAGTAAGAGGCGATTGAGTTGAATGTTCAACTCCACCCGTGTGTCAGGCCAGGGGGCTGTCGGCATGGCCGCTACCTGTGCAGGCTTCCACGCCCACTGCCCTGCAGCCCTCGCTTCCACCACCTCACACAGGTGCCTTCCCATCCCAGACAAGAAATGTCTGATACATGGACCTTTTAGAAGAATAAAGAGAAATTTCCAATGCTAGAAGCCTTAGGAAATTTTCCACAGAGACAGCTTCCATGCAATGCTGTCTTTAAACCCCAGACCACAGTAGGAACCTAAAATGGCAGGAGCTTGACTCCCCAGAAACATGACACAACTCATCAAAATAAAGAAGGAAAAAAGATCAATTCAAAACCTCAACACTTTCAAAGTTAAGAACTTGGGTTTTTAAACACTCTGCTCTGCAGTCATTTTATTGCAAAATAAATATATTTATCTTATATACTGGTGCCTGCCCGCCCGCCCGCCCCCCTATGATACTGGGATGCCTGGTGTAGGCCTGCCTGGATTATCAGCATTTTAAAAACGCTCCCCAATTCCATGCAACTGAGGTGGAACAGCCTTGTTCTATGAAAAGTGGAGACCAGACTAGAAACCACCTCATCAAAACCAAAACAGAACCTTTGGAATGGAAATGGAAATGAAGATTAGGGCTACAGCCATGACTTTCAAACATGTTTAGAACTAGTTTCTTCAATCCAATAAAACCTACAACAAAATCCCCATAATAAAATAAGGAACAGAGATAATTTACATTGCCACTGTATATTCCCACCTGTTTCTATCCACAGATTTTTCCCATCCTAGTTTCTAATCTTCAAGTTATTTTAAGTCACCCAGTAAAGCATTTTAATTGAACACAAAATCCAAAATCAGGTTGTGCCTGAGAGGCCCTGTCCTGGCCACCCCAGCATCTCATCTTAACCTGGCCAGTGGTTAACATGAACAAGGCCTGATGCTGGCAGAAAACGCAGTGTGTGCAGCAGGAGGCAATTAATCCACAAATTAATGTAGTAAAAGTCAATTCACTGTCTTCTACACACCAAGGTCATCCGAGGAGTAGGTGGCAGCCTGTTCCCTGGAGGAGTGCAGTTAAAAGAGGCTCAGCAACAGGGCAAGGGCAGTGATGCAGGTACCAAGAGCTGGCCACAGAGGAGGAGTGGCTGCTTCTGCCTGAGGACATGAGGCCTCACTTCCCCAGCAAGGGGCAAATAAGGCACGACCAGAATGTTTGACAGCCAATTAGAGAGAGAGAGAGAGAGAGAGAGGGAGAGAGGGAGAGAGGGAGGGAGGGAGGGAGGGAGGGGAGACGAGAGGAGAGAGAGATGGACGTTTCAGAAAGAAGGGACAAAATGTATCAAACAGGAAAAATCCCTAAGTACATTAGGACTGGTGAACCTGCAGGTTCTGAGAAATTCTGAGGGCAGCAAAGGCTGAGACTGGAGGCCCAGGAGGCAACTGAGGCAGCTGGTAAGAAATGTTAAATGTGATGACACAGTTTCGCCCTGCACTGAGTCACAGAAATGCAAGACGAACCAGATGTAAAATTTAAAATGTTCCCATAACCACACTAAAAAAATAATAAATAAAAACAGGAGAAATTAATGTTATTTAGCCTGATCCATCTGACAGATTATTTTAGCATGCTATTAATACAAAAATTGACATAATTTACATGTTTTTCTTACTAACTGAAAATAAGGTATACACTTTACACTTACAGTACTTTTTTAATAGCTGTAAGTAAATGAGCTGCCATATTTGGGCTAGATGTCACCTATTTCAATTGTTATTTATTTTATTAATTTGAAAGGCAGAGAGACAGATGAAGAGAACTTCCATCTGCTGGTTTACTTCCCAAGTGCCCACAACAACTAAGGCTGGACCAAGGTAAAGCCAGGAACAGGAACTCGGCCTGGTTCTCCACCTGGGTGGCAGGGACCCAAGTACTTGAGCCATTTTCTGCTGTCTCCCATGCTGTGTATTAGCAGGAACCATCTCTGTAAGCTGAGGTGAGACTGAACCCTGGCACTCTAACATGGGATGTGGGAGTCCCAAGTGGCCACACTGCCTGCTCATGCCTTAACACACACCTCCAAGAGTTCTTTTAAGACAGCAGGGAGGGGCTGGTGCTGCAATTCAGTGGGTTAAAGCCCTGGCTTGAAGCGCTGGCATCGCATATGAGTGCCGGTTCTAGTCCCAGCTGCTCCTCTTCCGATCGAGCTCTCTGCGATGTCCTGGGATAGCGGCAGAAGATGGCCCAAGTCGTTGGGCCCCTGTACCCGCATGGGAGACCCGGAAGAAGCTCCTGGCTCCTGGCTTCGGATCAGCACCAGCGGATGGAAGACCTCTCTCACTGTCTCTACTTCTCTCTGTAACTCTGTCTTTCAAATAAATAAAATAAATCTTTAAAAAAAAAAAAAAAGACAGCAGGGAGAGGGGCTTACAGACAACAGGGGGCTCTTAGCAACTGCCTTTTACAAGTGATCCAGGAAACCGTTTACTTCTTTGTATTTGCACTGTATTAAGAAAATCCTAATACTTATAGGTAGCAACAAATATCACCTGATTTCTGAATCTCTGGCTTTCGAAAAACACACACATTTTCACATATATCTCTTGTTATCTGCTATCCTTACTACTTACTATCTGAAATGCAGAAACCAAATGACATGAATAACACCGCTTCCTTTGCTGTTGGAACTCATGGGAAAAGTCTGCATCTGGATATGGGAAATAAGAGAATTTAAACAGCAAGGCTGCACTGGAAATTGCAACTGTTCTTTAGCATTTCATTGTATAACCCCACAGTCTGCTTCAAACTAATCCAAAAGCATGAAGCCAATATAGTGGGTGAATATTTTTAGTTCAAATTTTAATCACTAATGATTATCTGACAACTACTTGATTGCCTTAAAAGTCAGCAAATGACTTTGAAATTGGGTATACAGACCCCATGACAGAAGAGATGGCTCTGAGTGACACCTGCTTTGTTTACTCATGATCAAGCAGCCATTAATCCACAGAGAAGCCACATCCCATAGCAGCTCTGACGTCCTGCCTGGCATGCCATCGACAGGCTGAATGGATGTGACAGGAGGAATTTGCTTGTTCAATTTATGATCAGGTTGGAAACTTCCTGATCAATGCCTCATTTATAACAAGCTCAAATACGGAAGCCAAAACAGCCAATGATACTTTTACCACGAGGTTAACTGGACAGTCCAATTTGGTACGTAACATTTGTAACAGGATGCATGTTTTTACATTATAATTATAAAACTAGCTTAAAACACATCAAAAATGGAATGCAAATTGGCAGCACCTGACAGTATCTTCAGGGAGCTTCTGCAGAACACAGGTTATGACCACTGGCTTAGAAACGTTGAGGTTAAAACGTAAACATGATAATTTGGTTCTCCTGCTATTTAAGGATCATCAAGTCATTCCCAAACTTCAGCTGAGAGTGGAAACCATTCCTCATTAGACTAAAAGCAGTGAACACTCAGCAACAAAACTGCACAAAAGGGTGTTAAGATTCTCTAGTGAGTTAGAATCAAAGGGGCTGGGAACAAAACTTGAGATACATTGTTCATTTCTCCTTGTTATTCCTTCATTGTTCCAGTTCAATAATTTATAAAGCACTTGCCATGTACCAGGCTCTGTTTGAGAGACTGGGTACATCAGTAAAGAAAACTGATACAATCTCCTATCTTTGTGAAATTTTGTCTGGTAGGGAGAGAGACAACCAACACAAAGAGGAAACATAACACATAAACTGCTTTGTTATAAAATGACAGGTGTAATGAGAAAAATCAAAGTCAGGGTAACTGGAAATGTAGTGTAGGAAAAGGCCGTGATTTTAACGTAAGGGGTAGGGTGGGCCGTGTGGAGCAGGCGCACGTGGAGCAAAGACTTGAAGGAGGTGAGCGGTAAACCAAAGAGGCCACCATGCAGAGTGGCGGTGCTCAAGCTGCCGTCCTAGCACCACCAGTATCACTTGGGGATCTGTTCCTGAAACCTAACCCCCGTCAGGTAAACAGGACCCAGCCGCGTCTGTCCCCCTGTACCCAGTGTCCTTGCCCTGTTCTTTATCAAAAGGAAGTCACTGGCTTGAGAGAGTGATCCAGCTGGGCTGGTTCTAATCACCAGATTCCAGGAGCCACTTGCTTCTCCAATCAACAAGAACCTTGATGGCCAGTACTGTCCTGGGCTGGTTTGTGTAGGGGAATTCCAGGAGCCCACCTGGCCGCCACGAGTTCCCTAAAGACCACGGCATCACTGACAAATCAAAGGACGATCAGCCCCACAGACCAACCAGGGTCACGACACTCCTCACCCCCAATTTCAGTCTATAAGAACCTTCACCCCTAACTCCTCAGGGAGCCTGGGAATTAACAGCTGCCCGGCTCCTTGCTCTGATCTTTGCAATAAACACCTACTTCCACCACCCCATGCCAGTGATTGGCTGTCCGCGTGTTGGGTGAGCAGACCCAGTTTTGGAGTTCTACAGCAATGCCTCCAAGCAGTTTGGGGTGTCGTTCAGCGACATTCCTGGCCCAGAAATGTTGCAGTAGGGGGACAATGGTGTGGCTGAACAAAGCCCTCTAAGTGATTCTGATGTACACTACAGTTTGACAGTGAAGATGCTGAAATTAAACCACATCTAGGATTTTCCACAGACAGGCGGCTGGAGGCATGAGCCAGGAGGTGAGCAGTGCAGATGAGGAGGGCCCAGGACAACCACAGCACGAGCAGCCTAAAGGCCACAGTCAGAGTTTCTTTCTAGTTGAAACGGGGAACCCCAGAAGGACTTCAGGCAGAGGGACCGTGTGGCCCGCTTTATACACAACCATGTTCACACTGGCTATTGTATGGAGTGGAAGCTCTGCATTACTCATTCCAGAAGGCTCCTGAACTTGTAAATTCCACTTTGGACAGTCCTGTGTTGCTAAATGTTTCAAAACAGGCCCTGAGGGTGGGGAGCGCTGATGCGCAGCATCTGCCGACTCCATGTGTAAATGCTCCCATCACGGTTGATTTCAAGCTGCTGGCGCGGCTCGCGGCCCGCGGAGTTGTGAAGAACTGACTCAGACACTGCGTCGAGGACCCAGTGTCACTGCTGCCACTAGAAGCATTTTAAAGCGATATGGAATTTTGTAAAGCTGTTTGAAAATGTTAGTTACTTTGTAAGTCTACAGAACTATAGTTTCTTCTGGTAGTCTATTACTGTTAATAAAATACAGATACCAGTTCCTTAGAATCTAAAGATACTAACTTTATTTAAAGAAAGACCCATTAGCATTAAACCCCAATTTCCTTTACTCAAAAAAAAAAAAACCTATTTAACTTTAGCTAGGGTTCTTTTGTCTTTGCATTTTTCCTATTACTATAATTAGTATTTCGTACCTTCAAATAAAGTATGCACTGAATAGAATCTGCCATGCAGAATCGACAGAGGAGTTGTTGCCACCCCAGGAGTACACATAAATCCTGAGTGGGCTTTAAAAGAATGTGTGTGCCTTACAAGAATAAAAGTTTGCATTTCTCTGAAGATGCAGGCAAGTCTGGATAAGGCCTCATCTGTTTGATCTGCCATTAAGAAACTTGCCTTAGCCTAATGGAACATCCCCATTTCTGCCAATCCGCTGGCAGTTTGTGAATAATATTTAAAGGGTGCAGCCCTTTCTATCAAGAAGAAGACATGCTACGAACCTTGATAAACAGAAAGTGCTTGCTACTATCAGGAGCAGGCTCCAGCCTCCTCCAGTCTGCGCGATTCCCTGGTGGAGTACCACCCACTCAGACAGCCAGATCAGCAAATGTGCACAAGCTTGCTCTCCTGCAAAACAATGGGGTCTTTCAGGCCTCACAATCTTGTGAAGAGGCAGGCTGAAACGTCATGGGAAAAATTAGGAAATATTGGAGGAAAACAGCTCACAAAACGAGGAGAGGCACCGCTCCCTCCCATGTTCTAATTCTTGAACAAAGAGAAACAACCGTGACAGCCCCCTGCCTGCTCTGACCCTTACTTTTCAAAAGAGAGGCAGCCTCAAGCCCTTCTCCTCTCTTGCAGATTACAGCAGCAAGTTGAGACAAGAGAGCAGAATGAGAACGTTTTAAATCAAAAGGGGGCAGAGCTAATTTCAAAAGCTACCCTCAGTATTAGCATCATCACCGACCCACACTACCAGGCTTGATTGCTGATCCAAAATACCAGCACCATCACAAGCCAGCTGACTTCCCCAAACACACACAGAGGGAAACAGAAACTTCTAGTATCTCCTGCTTTTTAAAGCTCTTCCAAAGTATTCTTGCTACTGAATCTCACACAACAGCTGGCTCCACCTCAGCTATCCTCCTCATTATCTGCCATCCCCACCTTATACTTTCCTTTTTTTCATTTATTAATTTTATTTGAATTCTGCAGTATAAAGGCAGCGGGGAAGGCGGGAGACAGCGCAGTTTGAATCGCGGTGCGATGGAGGAGTAGGTGGTGGGATCTCGCTGTGTTGTCAGACTAGCCCTTTCTCTGCCTTGCTTGTTTGAGCTTCCGCAGAATCCGAAATGTTCCCGGTGGGCCGCATTCACCGACACCTGAAATCTAGGACGACCAGCCACGGACGTGTGGGCGCGACTGCCGCCGTGTACAGCGCTGCCATCCTGGAGTACCTCACCGCAGAGGTACTTGAACTGGCAGGAAATGCATCAAAAGATTTAAAGGTAAAGCGCATTACCCCTCATCATTTGCAACTTGCTATTCGTGGAGATGAAGAATTGGACCGGCTTATCAAGGCTACAATTGCTGGTGGTGGTGTCTTTCCACACATCCACAAGTCTCTGGGAAGAAAGGACAACAGAAGACTGTCTAAAGGATGCCTGGATTCCTTGTTATCTCAGGACTCTAAATACTCTAACAACTGTCCAGTGTTGGTGATTCCAGTGGACTGTATCTCTGTGAAAAACACAATTTTGCCTTTTTGTAATTCTATTTGAGCAAGTTGGAAGTTTAATTAGCTTTCCAACCAACCAAATTTCTGCATTCAAGTCTTAACCATATTTAAGTGTTACTGTGGCTTCAAAGAAGCTATTGATTCTGAAGTAGTGGGTTTTGATTGAGTTGACTGTTTTTAAAAAACTGCTTGGATTTTAACTGTGATGCAGAAGTTATAGTAACAAACATTTGGTTTTGTATAGACATTATTTCCACTTAGGTGGATAAGCTCAATAAAGATCATCTCCCCCCCCAAAATTTTTTTTTATTTGAAAGGCAGAGAGACAGACCTTCCATCAGCTGGTTCACTTCCTAAACTCTCACAACCATCAGGGCTGGGCCAGGCCAAAATCAAGAGCTGGAAACTCCATTTGGTTCTCCCATGTGGGTGGCAGGGACCCAAATACTTGAGCTATCACCTGCTGCCTCCCAGGGTGCACATTAGCAGGAAGCTGGAATGGACAGTGGAGCTGGGACTAGAACCCTGGCACCTGATATGAGACATGGATATCCCATGTAGTGCAAAACGCCTGCCCCACAATTTATGCTTTTCTTACCAGCCTATTTAGCTGGCCTACTAGCGTGCAATGCTCTATTCTCCATCCCCTAGCCTGGCCAAAGGGTTGCTCCACTTGCAAATTATCTACCTTCTCTTACCAACTAACATCTTCCTTGATTTAAAAAGTTGAGTTTAAGATCTACCTACTGCAAAAAGAATGTTGATATTAATCAGGTACATTTATAAGTTAGCCAACAAATATACCCTGTGCTTTAATAATCCAATTATAATTTCTACTTGACTATGCTAATCTGACTTTACTAAACTCTTTGAGGATAAAGTCTGAGTCAATTCTTCCTTACCTGATCTGCACCTCTGCACCACATTGCCCTAAGATGTTATCCACTGTTAAGTACTAAAGGCGATGTTAAGCTGTTGTCACCCAATAATGAATCTGATGGTCAACCATTTGAGAAAAAAAACTTAAGTGGTTTATTACTACAAATCACTATGCAGAAAAAGTGTTTCTCCTGCTCTCTGAAGCAAAAAGCAACATGTACTACAACACCAAAAAAAGTTTTTAAAGGTAAAACAACTCAAAAAGAGATATGCTATATAGTGAAAATAAGTCCAATGAAGCTGAAAACTTTACAAAGATATCTCACAGGCACATCACCAACACCACTCCAAGATCTAAGTGTGAGAACAATCTTAGGAGAAAAGCCATCATTTCATAGAAGACTTCTCAGTCACGAAGAAAAGGGAGCAGAATTAAATGCAAATTAATCAGAGATGGTGGAGAGATACTGTCAGAGAATTACAAAGTAAGTTCCATCCAGGGAGATGATTCCACCGCCTTCTCAAGTCAACCCATCTGTGAATTTACAGAGCAAGTTCTTAAACCACTGGTTCAAACTCTCCTGCACAATCATCCGCAAAGCTTTTAAAACTGTCACATCTCGGGGCCAGGGATGTGCTGCAGCAGGTTAAAGCCCCAGCCTGTAGCACTGGCATCCCATATGGGTGCCGGTTTGAGTCCTGGCTGCTCCACTTCCAATTCAGCTCTCTGCAAAGATGGCCCAAGTGCTTGCGTCCCTGCACCCATGTGGGAGGCCCAGAAGAAGCTCCTGGCTGCTGGCTCCTGGCTTCAGATCAGCTCAGCTCTGGCCACTGTGGTCATCTGAGGAGTGAACCAGCAGACCGGAAGACCTCTCTCTCTCTCTCTGGCTCTGTTCGTAACTCTTTCAAATAAATAAAATAATTCTTTAAAAAAAAAATGCCACATCCCACACTAAAACACCATGAAGTCTGGGGTGGCAGGCTGGAATTTGAAGTGTTTACAAGACCTCCCAGGGGATCCCAACGTGCATCCAAGTTTTGGAGCTACTATGTTGGGTTCTGCAGGTGGAAGGTTTAGCTCATGAGGGGAAGAGCACAGTCACTTAATTAAAGCTGGTGATGGTGATGAACAAAGGGCAACGTTGACACTCTGCAGTGGGAAATCACTACTTGGTTTGAACAAGAAGTCTGTCCTCTTAACCTGGCATAGTACACATGGAATTTGTGGCTTTGGGATCTGTGGAGACCTAGACAGAGTTCCTGGCTCCTGGCTTATGCCTGGCCCAGACCTGGCTGTTGCGGCCATTTGGGGAGTGGACCAGCAGATGAGAGACATGCCTCTCTCTCTCTTTTGCTGACATTTGAATAAATAGATAAAATCTTTAACAAACAGAAAGGTACTTGGTAAGTTCTGTGCAGGCTGTGGAGCTGCAGGCAGCACTAACTGCTAACCCTCGTGTTGCATCTGAGGTAGTGCTTGGTCCAGGCAGCATTCAGAGATTCCAACTGCTCTGAAGGGGAGCGCCAAGATCTCTAGCTCCAAAGCTTCCCAGGGGGCCACGATGTCATCTGAGTTCAGAGAATCACAGGCAGAGAGGCTAAGAGAAGGGCTCTGAAGCCCTATCACGTGGGTTCAAATCCCTACCCCAACCACAAATTAGCTATGGCTCGGTATCCTTATTTGTCGAAATGGAGATAATGGATAACACCTCATTTGCTATGAGGCTTAAACGACCCAGTTCGTTTGTTACCTCATTGGATTATTGTGAGAATTTGGCACAGTTCCTGGTACATATCAAATGCTCAATTTTACATACACAGTTATGTGAAAGATGGAATTTAAGAGATAAGTTCGTTTTGGTGCAAAACATTTTTGAAAGTCTTCAAAAGTTCATGAGAAATGCTTGTTATGGCAGAGGTTTGCATGGATATCGAAGTCTTTTACTCCAAAATAAACATCTTTCACTTGTGTCTTTCCATGGGGCTCTTGTACACCACACGCATACATATCCCCACGTGCCTGAGTATGTGGAAGGGGGAAAGGGCGTACGTAGTGCCTCCATGTAGAAACTGCTCAGTACATACACCCTGAGCTGAAGCCGAGGTTGGTGGCAGCAGGGCAACTTCCCACACTGCCTGGCGGCTGTCTGGGATTCCGTTCTTTCCTCACTGTATGACTGTCTTTGCTTTAGAACAACCACAATGATATATCTCAAAGACACACGGGAATGGGGAAGAATCCTTCTGTCTTCTCTTTGAATTATCAGACAGCCCGGCTAATCACGAGGGGCACTTCTACTGCAAAGGAATGATGGGAATGTGGGTTCAAATGGCCAAGGGCGACGTGGACGCTTGAGTCTCCCCTACGTGACGACAAACAGCACAGCCTGACAGCCAACAGAAACTCAACATCCTCATTTCCTAGGGGAGCCCAGGGCTGGAATGTGTTTTGTCCAAGATCACACTGGGATCAGACTCAGGCATCTCCCCCTGCTCACTCCTGGTGAGAAGTGTGCGTGAGAGGTGTGCTATCCCATTGAAAGATGCTCTCCTTGTGCCTAAGGCCAACATGAGGGTAAGGGACGTGGTGCCCTGTTTCCCAACTGCTTCCTTCCTTACTCTGCCAATTCCCTTCCTGGGTCCAAATCCCACACCCTGCAGGCCACTTCCAGCTGAGACAGAGGATGTAGCACTAGATGGCACCTGTGGCTTGTTCTGTGGCCAAAGAGTTTTTGTTTGTTTGTTTCTTTAGGGATATTCAGTTCCATTTTTATAACATAAGACCATCCTAAAAAAAAAGGTTTGATTTCCCAAATTTTCATTACATATAAATGTCCAGGGATGTACATACATTGAGAGATACTTGGACATATTTATCCACTAATCAAGGACAGGAAACCCTGCCTTTCAGCTGCTGAGTCTCAGACCACTCCATCTGTGTATTTTTGCTAACAAACATGACCTTGTTTAGGTTCTGCAGGAATTTAAATTTTCCCCCAATGTCATTTCTACTTGACCTTAACAACAGGACCAGAATGCAAATTCAAACGCCACGGAGTAGAGGTACAACACTCACTTCCCGTTACCAAAGCTCCCTCCAGTTCCAATCCAGTGACCCAGGGCCAGAACCTAATCCGAAAGATTACAAAGCAACAGCCTGATGAGTTGTCATGGCAACCCATAGATGGCAGATATGCCAGGTCCCTGGGCTCATTCCGAGTCTACTCATTCGACTATTTCATGTATAACAACCGACTGAAATGCAACCTGATATGTCAGCTGCCAAACATAATAAGAGATGCCACTTGCTATTATAGTCAGTAATAAAGATTTCTAGTGGCTTCTGTTTCAAAGATAGGGCAAATCACTGTGTATTCTGAGTTCACTGGGCTGGTCCTCAGAAAGAAGCTATAGCCTGACTTCCTCCATTTTTATTTAATTAGTCAATATTTAAGAGAGCCTTGGGAATGAAAAGAACTCTAGTGAAAGCTAGGCATTCTTATTTTCTAAACAGGAGGAAATTCGCTGATCTTCAAATTCTCAAAATACAGTCGATTTGATCCAAGAGAGAGGGGGAAGAAAACAAAAACCCTGTGATCTGAGTCTTTTAAGGGCACAAATACACAAGCATGCCTTGCAAGAATTTCAACTTTTTGTTTTTAATATTTGATTACTGGAAGGGCCAAGCGAGGGAGTGAGGAGGAGAGATCTTCCATCCACTGGTTCATTCAATTGCCCACACCTGCTGGGCCTGGGCCAGGATGAAGCCAGGAACCAGAACTCTGTCTAGCTTTCCCATGTAGATGGCAGGGATCCAAGTGCTCAGGCCACCATGGGCTTCCTTCCAGGCACATGAGCAGGGGAAGGGCTGGGAAGCACAGAGCAGCCAGGCCTTGAGCCAGGCACTCCAGTACGGGATCTGGGCATCCAAAGTAGCAGCTTAAGAGTTTCGATTCTTCATCCCTGACGGAGAGGGTAATACTTACTACTGACATCCAGGTAACCAAAGCACTTACTTTTAACCTGCAGTTTCTAGCCTTTTAACTCTTATCAGGGGTGGGTTATATCTGGCCCGTGGGCCACATACAGCCTGCAAAATCATTTGGTCTGGCCTTACCAAGGCAACCACAGGTAGGACTAGAAATTTAATAGATCCACAGCAGGCTAATTTTTGAGTTGATCATTTTGTATGGCCCACGAGAGAGATTATCAATATCCAAATGGTCCTTGGCAGAAAAAAGCTTCCCCACCCCTGCTGTATCAATTCACTGGGAGCGGCCTTTACCTGATGTTTAATGGGGCTAAAACCTACTTCTGCAGGTGTCTCTCCCTTGCCTGCCTTAACCTGTTTCCCAGGTTAAGCACAGCTGGGGGCAGGAAGAGCCTCAGGACAGCTGGGAGCTGCGTTATGCATGGAGTGATGCATGGAGAACTCTCTTAAAATTCCTTTTAGCAGACAAAGCATGAGAGAACGTCTTCAAATACCTGCTGAAGTTCTACGTTCCTTATCACTTTGCAGAAGTGCCTATAAGATGAGCTACAGCATGAGAAGGAAAGAGAAAGGAAGGCAATGATAATACACAAGCCAGGCTATTGGTGTGAGGCCACTCGGGGGAGTCACACGAGACATCATGCTACGTGGGGTGTTTTCATGCCCCAATAAGCAGAATATAGATGGGTATAGACAGCTTCATGCCAATGACCATGAACCAACACTAACCAATACCTGTGTTTTTCTGTCAAAATTTCAAGAGAACTTTTCTCCTCTTAAATTTTGAAAATTAATGTCCACATTTCTCTTTCCATCTTCAACAACAGTTGCCAGGAAATAAATTCCTATGTTTTCACTTACGATCTGTCTTGAGCAAGTCCTCAGATGGTCTTTTTGCCATCTTGGGTTAATTCCTAGCCTTATCCTTGTCCTCTTATATTTTTTGTTAGCTTTTTTTTTTTTTTTTTTTTTTTTTTAGATTTACTTATTTACTTGAAAGAGTTACACAGAGGGAGAAGGAGAGGCCGAGAGAGAGAGAGAGAGAGACAGACAGACAGACAGAGGTCTTCCATCCACTGGTTCACTCCCCAATTGGCCGCAACAACCAGAGCGGTGCCAATCCGAAGCCAGGAGCCAGGAGCTTCCTCCAGGTCTTCCATGTGGGTGCTGGGTCCCAAGGACTTGGGCCATTTTCTACTGCTTTCCCAGGTCATAGCAGAGAGCTGGATTGGAAGTGGAACAGCCGGGACTTGAACTGGTGCCCATATGGGATGCCGGCACAGCAGGAGGCGGCTTTACCCATTATGCCACAGTGCCAGCCTCTTTTTAGCTTTTTAAAAAAGTGTACCTTTTGAGCCAAATTAAGTCTTTCTGCAATAACATGGGGTTATTATTTAACAGTCTTCATTAAGCTTCAGACATTTATGGAAGATTCTCATCTAAACCATTTCTCTTCTATCCATGACTCGGGAGACTTTGTGCTTAAATGATAATTTGTGGGACCAGTGCTGTGGCATAGCAGGTAAAGCCTGTAATGCCAGCACCTCATACTAGTGACCAGTTCAAGTTCCAGGTGCACTACTTCTGATTCAGCTCCCTGCTAATGTGCCTGGGAATGAAGCAGAAGGTGGCCCAAGTCCTTAGTCTCCTGCACTCACACAGGAAACTCGGAAGAAGCTCCTGGTTCCTGGCTTCAGCCTGGCCCAGCCCTGGCTGTTGCAGTCATTTGGAGAGCAACTCAGCAGAAGGAAGATCTGTCTCTCCCTCTCTCTGACTCTTGTCTTTCAAATAAAACAAATCTTAAAAAATATATATATATATAAATTTGCTTTGTTTGCAAAGGAGCTGAAATCCCACCAACTTCTCATACATGTTTTAATCACATTGTGAATTTTTAAGCTCCAATAGGGAAGAGAACTAAGCTAGCGAGCTGGCACTAGGATGGGCTGAGAAGCCACCTTTTTTCATTTGGGAGTTCGCACTCTTGACTTTGCCAGCACCCAGCAGATACATGAAGTCCCTGCAGTGCAGTGTACCGGACTCTCACTCAGTCCTCTCTCCCATGTGAGAACGTCACTTCGGCAGACATACAGCAAAGCCTGCTCTGGGTGTTAAGTCTCCAGCCCGCCTTGGGAGGCTCTTTACTTCTGTCCGCCTGCCCCACCAGACTGCCAGCTCTGCTCTACCTCCAGCAGAATCTACTTGACTATGGTAGACCCAATTTCAACATTTTTTGCACCTAAATAAACCTGTCTTGGCATTCCATTTTCCCATGGCCTTTTCAGAGTGTCCTGGTATCTGCAGTGCTGTCCTGGAGCGGCATGGTTTTAGGTTTAAATTCTGCCTTCTTCACTGATTGGGTGGCCTTGCTCAGATGTTACATTCTTCTTCTTCTTCTTCTTCTTCTTTTTTTTTTTTTTTAACAGGCAGAGGGGACAGTGAGAGAGAGAGACAGAGAGAAAGGTCTTCCTTTGCTGTTGGTTCACCCTCCAATAGCTGCTGCAGCCGGCGCGCTGCGGCCGGCGCACTGTGCTGATCCAATGACAGGAGCCAGGTGCTTCTCCTGGTCTCCCATGGGGTGCAGGGCCCAAGCACTTGGGCCATCCTCCACTGCACTCCCTGGCCACAGCAGAGAGCTGGCCTGGAAGAGGGGCAACCGGGACAGAATCCGGCGCCCCAACCGGGACTAGAACCCGGGGTGCCGGCACTGCAAGGCGGAGGATTAGCCTAGTGAGCCACGGCGCCGGCCTCAGATGTTAAATTCTAAGAGTTTTTGAAAATTGGGAATAAGAAAAAGGTCTCTTTGGGTGTTTCCATGGGGATTAAATTGAGGAGTGCTTATGAGGGTTCTCAGCAGAATGCCAGGACATTAAATCAAAGTCAGTAAGCGACAACTACTAGAATTATTAGTAGTATAATCATGCTTTTAAAATGGTGGGGGGAAGGAAAGTATTGTTATCTTAGAATTGTACCTATGAAATAGACAAAATCTGATTGTCTATTTCATAATAGATAAAAATAAAATAAAATGGTAGGTGGTGGCAGGCATTTAGTCTAACAGTTAAAACACTGATTAAGATACCCATGTTGCAGGGCTGGCACTGTGGCTTGGCAGGTAAAGCCACACAGTAGCCAAATGGGTGCCAGTTCGAGTCCCAGCTGCTCCACTTCCAATCCAGCTCTCTGCTGTGGCCTGGGAAAGCAGTAGAAGATGGCCAAAGTGCTTGGGCTCCTGTACCCACATGGGAGACCTGGAGGAGGCTCCTGGCTTCAGGTTGGCTCAGCTCCGACTGTTGGACTCTCTCTCTCTCTCTGTCTCTGTCTCTCTGTGACTCTGCCTTTCAAGTAAATAAATAAATCTTTATATATATAAAAAAAGATGTCCATGTCGCTTACATGTTCCATATCAGAGCTCCTGGGTTTGATACCCGGTTTGACAACTGGCTCTGGCCCCTGATTCCAGCTACTGCCAATGCACACTCATGTGGTTGAGTCCCTGCCACCCCCACTCGAGACCTGGACCGACTTCCTGGATCCCGTCTCAGCCAGGCGCAGTCCCACTGCTGTGCGCATCTGAGGAGTAGATCAGTGGATGGGAGCTCGTCTGTTTGTCTCTTTCTCCCTAGGTCTCTCCACCTCTCAAATAAAGGTTTTCAAACGGGAGGCAGTCAGTGTCACCTCATGGTCTTTTCATGTCCCAACTCCATGCACAAGCTCACAGGACAATCTCCCGCAGGTCACTTCCATCCCCTGACTACACCTGAGTGGGAAGCGTGAGGGCCGTCGTCGGCGCTGGACTCACACCTCACTCCACCTACACAGCACCTACATTGTCAGAGATGGAGTGTACAGAGAATCAGAGTTCTCCTGTGAGTCTGAAGACGCTGTCTTCCCCAGGCTGTCACCGGCAAGAGCGACAGTTTGAGAACACTCCCGACTCCTTATCACCACCCTCATCGCGAGGCTGATGCCCGCATCTGGGCCCTCTGGGCTGTGCCGAGTGGGGAGCCGGTGATGTAGTTATATTTCCTGGAAATACAGGCAGCAGTTTCCTGTGGCTTCCTCTGTTTTTGATGTAGAGATGAGCACATGTAAAAACGAAGCACATCAAGGATCAGAGCTTCAGTTAGCAGCGTGGCAAATGCTGAAAACGACTGTCACCTACTCGTAAACACGCTCAGAAGTGCCGAGTGGAGGCCCACCGCCCGCGGAGCAGGCTTCCTTACAAGACGCCGTACAGTAGGGTAGGGAGGCAACGCGAGATTGTAAACCGCCCTTTGATGCCAGTGCGGAGTTCTATGTTCTGCTGCCTGAATCGATGAACAATTCCATCAACCTGCCTGCTTGCCCTTGTGATTGAGAACATGAAGGCCAATGTTTTGCATAAGCCTTAGCCTGAAAAAGCTCTGGTCTGTCCCAGGGCTTCAGTCAAGAATTTCTCCAGAATTTAGGGCCAGGTCAGCAAAAGGCCATCCTCTGAAGTGGAAAAAATGTATAAAAATGTCAGGGGAACTAAACTGTTCATGTAGCTATCCTAACCAAAGGGACAGTTGGGGATTAAAGAAAGCCAGGCACACTACTTCCTGGGAAACAGCCAGCTCTCGGACGGTGAGCACGGTGTACACTGAGAATGAAGCTAAGAACATGCTCTCTTGTACAAGGGTGCCATCACCTGCTGAAGAAAGATGGCAGGGCGGGATGTCAGGCTGCACAGCATTCATCCAGAGCAGAGCGCACCTGGGACAGGTGGGCGGCACCTGAGCCCCTCACTAGCAGTGGCCTCACTCAAATTACTTGAGCTACAGCTCCTGCTTACTCACGTGATGTCTGTCTGTCCATCACCTGCTCCCTTTCCTTTGTGAAAAGCTGCCCTCCACACCAATCAGGGTACCCTGGCTCTGGTCAGTTGGCCCTACAAAGACTACTGTAACTACAGTTACAGGATCCAGTTAAATCTTTCTTAAGTTGGTCTGTCACTTGTGACCAAAAAAAAAAAAAAAAAAAAAAAGTCGTCGTGAACATTTAGTTCAGCATTTGTAAATGCTGTGAGGATTCCATGCAGTCACATAAAGCAAATACAAGAAATGCTGGTGGCCTTCCTAGAAAGGTGGGTGGGTATGTGGCCAACAGCACTGGTGCTGGAGGCCAGCTGCATGCGTTCAAATCTCAGCTCCCCTCACAAGAGAGAGAAATCGCTTAACACCTTGGTTCTCAGTTTCCTAGTGTGTAAACACGGAGCTAAAATAGTAACCATATATCATATGGTTGTGAGGACTGAGTCACAGCAGACAAAAAATCAGAACAGTGTCTGATACAGCAAATACTTAATAGGCACCATAATTATTACCAAGATAGGCCTGTTCCAAATGCTTTTAAGGACTGTGTAAAAGTCATTTATGTAGAGATAAATAGCCTCCAATAAGAAAAGAATGATTCTTCTGGGTAACCCAGCTTCATGGGAAAAACAATCCCTTGAGGAGAACTAGAAAGGATTCACTTATTTATGCTAGAATTCAGAAAACTTGGAGTGGGTGTTGAGCACAGCGGATGAGAACCCCACATCCCACACAGCAGTGCCTGGGTTGGTTCTCAGCTCAACCCATGACTCCAGCTTCCTGCTCACGCAAACCCTGGAAGGCAATGGTGACAGCTCACCTAACTGGGTTCCGGCTACCCACATGGGAGACCTAGACTGAGTTTCTGGCTCCAAGCTGCAGCCCCAGGCCAACCCTAGCCATTGTGGGCATTTGGGGAGTGAACCAGGGTATGGGGACTCAGTCTATCTTCCTCTGCTTCTCAAATAAAACAAACAAACAAAAACCTTACTCAGCTCTAATATTTGCTTCTTGAGTAGACTTCCTGACCACGAGAATGTGGCCTGAGCAAACAACCCATGTCAGTTCTGCTACCCAACCTTCATCTTCATCATCCAGGAATACAAGAGCATCATAGTTGTGAATGAATCTGTCATAAATTGAATCATTGCTCCATTCTTCCAAGTCTCAGGTCTCTAAAAGAAAGAAAAGGCTGACTTTGGTCTGTGGCTACCCACCAGAGGACCACCCAAGAAGCTATCCAGCCTCGTTGAAATCTGTATTAACAGCAACTCAAGTCTATTTTCCTTACCAACTAAATGCAGCTCCCCATGAAGTATCATCACTAACTCATTCATTCATTCATGTGATAAACATTCACTGAGTACCTGTTACGTTTCAGGTACTGGGCTAGGTACCGCATAAACAAACGCAAGCAAGAAAAAGAGTCTTCAAGATGGTTAGAGTCTTGTGAGGAAGGGAAATCAACCAGCCATCGGAGAACAGTGTGCTGAGACGCAGACATACCAGTGGCGGAAGGAGAGCTGGCACTGCAAGGTGGGACTTGCATGGAGTTCATCCATTAAACACAAGGCATTTAGGAAAGTGAAGATCTGCGCAGAGCACAGAGGAAGCAGAGTGGGCCGGGGAGTACCCGGAAGGACCTGCAGACCCCAGACTTCCTGGGATTCAGGTGCCTTGCGAAGGAACATGTCCTGCTGAGGGACAGAAGTCTCTGGAAGATTTTCCAGTCACGACCTGGTATTCCATTTTGCCTTTGGAAAGATCGTTCTGCTTGGCAGCATGGAGGATGGACACAGGGGCCCTCTGTGGGAACGAGGAGAACAGCACGGAGGTGACTGTGACTGCCCAGAAGGACACGGTGACGTCTGAGCACCGGCGAGTACAGGACAAACAGCACAGGGAGACTGGGATCCAAAAACGAGCGAACCTGGAAGCTTCCGTGACGCTGTCCTACTTCAGCTCCCTGCACAGACAAGCGGGCCTGTCCCTGTTCAGCTGCTTCTTGAAGACACTGAACTAAAGGTGGAAAGTGAAGACTACAGGTACTTACACCATGTCAACAAGATTTGTGAGGCTGTGCAAAGCCATGAGGGCTCAGATTCCTCTTTTAGACATCCAGGAGAACTCGACATAAGAGCAAGGGCCCTCAAGTTAAACATTCACTCCTCCTCAGCAAGCAACCAAGCGCTACCATGAGCACCCTCCGAACAGGCTCAGAGACACCTGGCATCTCTGGTAGGTTCATGAAATGCCCTAGCCGTCAGGCCCAGGCCAGTTCTACTTCCTGCCACTTCACCTACCCAGAAAGTCTTCTCTTTTAATTTCACTTTCGAAATGCCATGAACCTTGCCTGATCGTTAGTATTCTCAGGCACTACACATTTTATCATCACAAGAATATCTGGCTGACCACACCTGTTTGTAGCCCAGCTCTTGAGAGACAGGGTCTCTTTCTCCACACAAATAGTTTATCTGAAGTATAAAGTGCAAGGGATTCCCTTTGGTACCACAGGTTGTGCTGCAGTCAGCTTTTCTGAATGACAGCCTGTTGGGAAATACTCAGATCTCAGAATAAATTCCTTTAGCACCTGCCACACAACCTCTGATAAGGAAGAGCGGCCACAAGGCAGGTTGATGGACCCCATCGTGGCGGAGACTCAAGGGCCTGGAGGACTACACAAACAATGGCGGCAGCAGAAAGGACAGCACAGGAGCCTCACTCCTAGGAGGACACTGGTCACTTCAGAAATCAACATGTGCCCAATCCAACAGTTCCACACAGAAACACCAGGAAAGAGTTATGAAGCAAGAGCAATCCTCTTCTTGTTATGTTAGGAATTAGTCTCTACCTGGTTGCAGCTCTGACTGAAACTAAATTTATAAAACAACAGACCTGTCCCTTAGCCAAATATATTCATGCATCAGAATGAAGTCACACTACATGTTAATCTAAAGGAAACGTACAGAAGTCTCACATACCCATTAAAGGGAAAAATATATCTGTACCTCTATCTGTCTGGCTACCCATTCATCTATCTACCTATGTTAGGAAAGCAAATTTAATGAACTCCTTGAAACTCTCAAACACACTGGCTAGACACATTTCAATTGTGGTTACCATGGAAACAAGTTGGCAGGTTTCATTTTTGGAGTTGTGCCTTTTGATAAAATATTAAATTTCTTAGGAGATTTACATATACATACAATCATCCAACTGCTAATGTCCAGCTGAATTAGATGCTTTAAAAGTCATTTAAACTAGTTCTACTTTTAGGTCACTAATATCAATAAACAAACAAACTCACTCTTAATAAGCTCATTTTTAAAACTCTGCCTGTGCTTTCCCATTGTTTCATACTGGGAAGAAGCTACTGTGAGGGTGGGAAAGCCGTAAAACAGGTCAGGACACAAAGCAAGAGCCCAAGGAAACCAGTGTGGTCTTGCATCAGAGCCACCTGCTGGCTTTTGAACCACTTCTGGTCAAGGAACTAGACAGTGACTGGTGACTTGGTGTTTAAGAAGCCCGATACTTGTGTCTTCTGTTTGTATGACAAGATGGCTCTTTCTCACGGAGTGAGAAATGATGACATAGTTCCTTCCTGGAGGAGTGAGGGTTATAGCATTGCCATATGTGGAGTTCACGCACCCGCTCTTCCAGACTTAATAATGGGCTTGCTGGGGTCCTGGGCCCCAAAGGCATGTCCTGAGCTTCCTATTTTTAAAATTTAGGAAAAAATATTCATTTCCACACAGAAGTGGAACTGTAAAGTTCAGCAGCAGCTAACTTAAACAAAATACCTGATTCTAAAGCATAAACATGGCAGGGTTACAGCATTACTTCTTCTGGCTGAAAGCATTACCGGGTTTGTGGATCAATGAGTGACAAAGCAGCACTTGGACTGTAATCCAGAGACAACACAGTGTGCATGGGATGTGTCAGGAACAGTCTCACAATTGTCTGACCTGCCACCTAAGATGACCAAGAGCCACACTCTGCCCATCTTTGATGCTGGGCTGGTGGATTTAGGTTGTTTTTGTTGTTGTTGTTGTTTTCTTTGTCAGCTGAACACATCCTGGCATTAAACCAAGAACCTCAACCCCTTAAAACAATGAATTCTGTAACAATCCTGACTTCCCAGATAAAAGAAGTCAATCACATTAACAGCTGAGACGAGGCTATGAACTTTCTGTTTGAAGGTCAACTAGAAAGGAAAACAAGAGAAAGATCAACTGAAAATGTCATGGGTGAACCTGAGCCAGGTGCTAACTCCAGAACAGGAGACATTAAAGGGACAGGGCCACTCTAAAAGTATTGCATGAATGCCCTTTCGCTTTAACAACTGTATGCGTATGCATGTACATATATTAATTATCTCTGCAATATGCACATATTTGTTACCTATGGCTAGATATGACTAAGATAAATCTCATCTATATGACTAAGAGATGATGGTTATCTCTGGTGGGATCAAAGGTCATGTTTGTTTTTCTGTTTTCCCCAAGCTCAGCACTGACAGGCATGGTAAGGGAGGAGGAAAGATAGATGTATTTCCTGAGTACACACACACACACACACACACACGTGCGCGCGCAGGCATGTGCTTGCTACCTTTTAAAGTTTTTTAAAAAGCACCATACAAGAATTAGTCAAACAGTGGGAAACTAGCAAAACAAATATATTGCAAACCTCTACCACTACTAAGTAAAATAAAAATTAACCTTATGAAAAAGGAAAGAAACCTGAGGGGGGTATTTCTGCATTGTCACAGGAAATATAAATACATATACGTAATGTATTTTTATTTGAGTATTAAAAAATAATCCTACAGGGCACAGGTATGTCTTAAATTTAAGATTCTATTTGTACTGGTTATATACTGGGTGGAAAAAAGTTTAATTTAAAACTTTTTGGAGCAAACAAAAAATATTTTTTCCAATACTATAAATTTTTATTAAACATTATAAAGTTCGACACGTTAATCTTTTTGAAATTTTGCCTCATAAAAATATAAAGTAGGCTGTAACATACTTTTAACATCTATGAAGCATGTTTTATGTTTAGAGGGCTAAGCTAACTGCAGTCAAAAATTTTAATATAAATGATACAAATTTTAAATACAATTTACGTGACAATAAATATTTCAAGTTCTTTGAGAATATTTTGCTTTGATCCAGGATTGAATCCATGACTCAGTCAGGATCTTAAAAAAGATCCTGCACATGTCTGCTTTATTGTATTAGGAAAAGGAATAAAGGAAAAACAGTAGCTATTCCTCTACTCCCCCATCTATAACAAAAGACTTTACAAAAATCCTGAGTTCAATAAGAGGAGATGCAGTTAAAAAACCATAACATGGGGCCAGCACTGTGGCATAGCAGGTAAAGCCGCTGCCTGCAATACTGGCATCCCACATGGGCGCCAGTTCAAGTCCCAGCTGCTCCACTTCCAGTGCAGCTCTCTGCTATAGCCTGGGAGGGCAGTGGAAGATGGCCTGAGTGCTTGGACCCCTGTACTCAAGTGGGAGACCCAGAAGAAGCTCCTGGCTCCTGGCTTTGGAGTGGTGCAGCTCTGGCTGTTGTGGCCATCTTGGGGGTGAACCAGCGGATGGAAGACTTTTCTTTCTCTCTCTGTCTCTGCCTCTCTGTGTCTCTGCCTTTCAAATTAAAACAAAACAAAACACCAGTCATCACACCAAGAAAGCAAGCTGACTTCAAAAGCATGGCCCATACAAAACCCACTCCTAATCCATAGCATGTAGATTATCTGCCCTGTGAATAAACTGGCATGGAGAGGGGAGCGGCACATAGGAGCTTCACCCTGCCAGAGACCAAGTTCTTATCTGCAGCATCACAAACATCTGCAGGCTACAAGACCACAACCATATGTCAACACTGCCTCCAGCCAAACACAATTAAGAGGCTAAATCCGCAATAGTGTTATTTCCAAAGCCAAACAGATACTGAGTTTGGACCCCTCTGTGTCCCCCTTAAATATGATGCTAGAAATGAAGAGTTAACTAGAAGTATATATGGTTTCCATATAATATCAGGAGGAACTCCACAAAGTTAATGGAAAGTGCAATGAAATATAATTTTGGTGCAGACAGTTTCGAAATTCATGCATAGCTTTTTCATGATATGTATTTTCCACAAGCTTTTTATGTACTCTCATCTCCTATAACAACACATAGGCATAATAATGAGGCTGTGATAATAATCTATCACTTAAGAAAGGATTAGAAATGCTGTAATTAGAAACACTTTTGCGTGGCAGCCTGCTCTGTGGACGGTGGTATCTACCACAGCTCAAAGCACCTGGGCTGGGACCACACTACCTGAATGCTCCCTCTCCCACTCACACACACAGGAGATGGGGCCACTTGGGACAATGTTCATGTTAGTCTAGCAGTCAACGGAAGATCAGGTACAGGGTCTGAATCTCCCCTCTTCCAGTGTTCTCATTTCTTCATCGTCAATATGGGAATTGATGCAAGGGTTCAAAGATGCACAAATAAAACATCTGGCACCTGGCTACTAGCCCCCGTTTTTACACCATCTTCCTGCTATGGAAAGCAAGGTAGGACCTAGTTACAAGTAGGGCTGATGGAAGAGGGGTGGGGTGTGCGCAGGGAGAAGGTAGCTTGTAGGTTCCACAGCGAACCGCTTTCCTGCCCACAACCTGAATGCCTGCCGTAGGGAAACGCTAAACTTGCCCCTTAGCTTTGTAACTACCCCTGACTAGCTAAGACTGATGAGATACAAACTAAAGTGACTGAAAAAACTAAACAACTAGGGACATAGGCAGGGAGGAGGATGATAAAACGGAAGTTATTCCAGGGGTTTTGTTTTCATTTGAAATAGTTTCGTTTTTAAAAATTTTAAGCTACAACCTAATTCATTTATTTTTAATGTTTTACTATTTTTTAAAGGTTTATTTATTTATTTGAAAGGCAGAGTTACAGACAGAGAAGGTATCTTCCATCCGCTGGTTCACTCTCCAGATGGCTGTAATGGCCAGGGTTGTGTCAGGCTGAAGCCAGGAGCCAGGGACTTCATCTGGGTCTCTCAAGTGGGTGCAGGGGCCCAAGCACTTGGACTATCTTTTGCTGCTTTCCCAGGCACATTAGCTAGGAGCTGAAATCCAACCAGTGCCCACTGGCGCTGCAGACAGTGGCTTAACCTACTATTCTACAATGCCAGCCCCAATGTTTTACTATTAATAGACTTCATTTTTAGTGCAGTTTATTTTAAAAATCGAACATAAAGTCTCCTCTTGACAAATTTCCTGTGTTAACATATTTATTTTTAAAGATTTATTTATTTGAAAGGCAAGTTACAGAGAGGCAGAGGCAGAGAGGTCTTCCATCCACTGGTTCGCTCCTCAGATGGTCACAACAGCTAGAGCTGCACGAATCCAAAACCAGGAGCCAGGTGCCTTCTCCAGGTCTCCCAGGCAAGTGCAGAGGCCCAAGGATTTGGGCATCCTCCACTGCTTTCCCAGGCCATAGCAAAGAGCCAGATTGGAAGTGGAGCAGCTGGGACTGGAACCAGCACCCGTATGGGATGCCGGCACTTCAGGCAGCAGCTTACCCACTAAGCCACAGTGCCAGCCCCGAAGCTAACATTTTTAATATTTAAAAAATCCACCTAGCAAATAAGATGCAACTTGGGATGCCCACAACCCCTATCAGAGTGCCGGGATCTGAGTCCCAATTCCACTCCTGATTCCAGTTTCCTGCTAATGTGCACCCTGGGAGGCAGCAGGTGGGGGCTCTAGTAGCTAGGTTCCTGGCACCCACATGGGATACCTGGATGGAGTTTTGGGTCTCCTGGCTTTAGCCTGGCCCAACCCCAGCTGTTGTAGGCATTTCATGAGTGAACCTGAAGACAAATGATCTGTCTTGGTCCTTTCTCTCTCCTTCTGTCTCTTTGCCTCTCAAATAAAAAACAATTCATTAATTTTTTAAATCCATCTGCAAAGTGCATCTTATTATATGTATACAATGTGAACAGAAAATAATCCCAGTGCATCATCTGTAATCTATCTACCTGAATAGTTAACATTCAGGATCTGACCAAATATGTAAGATAATTTGTCTAAAACATTCACAAGTCTTGGCTACTGACTTTGGGCAAATATCTTGATTTCTATGGCCTTAAAAAATGTAAGTAGTCATAAAGATCAGCTTTAATAATCTTTGTAGTTATTAAATCTGAAGTAATTCTTAAGACAGCGATTACGATCTTTGTGATGCCAGTCATCTCATTTGACTTTGAAATTAAAATTTTTGGTATCATTTTTAGAGAAACTTCAACAAACTAGTTGAGACCTTGGGAAAAAATACTTAATGGAGATACTTTCTGACCAGCATTATGAACTCCACATAATGCTCATTCTTTATCTCTATACCTTCCCTAGTATTACAGAGTAATTATTGCATCCCTCTTTCCCATGAACTCCTAAAGTCTGACACCACTGGGAAAGAATTCTATGAATCTGGCAAAAAAATAACGATTGGTCTGAAACAGCAAGTTTCTTTTCTCAGCATTTCAATAGTTCTGCTTCTCTTGAACAGATTTATAACAAAAACAGTTTGACCCCCGTAAGACCTCTGGAAGTCACCTACCCATAAGGCAGTACAATTGCATTGACTGGAATGAATGAGTTGAAGAACAATAAAACTCAGTTACAGGACATTCACTACTATCCCATAAATAAAGGAACAGTGAATGCTTACTAAGTACTTACTATGCAGCAGATACTATTTCCAGGGCTTCTCATTTATTCTTTCAAGTAGCCCTCGACATGACCTCATGATGTAGTTACTAAGATTGCTCCCATCTTACAGATTTGGAAATTAAAAATCAGGAGAGTTGAGCAAGAAGCCCACTGTGATGGTTCCAATCCTCCTCCCAGAGCTGCAGCCCTGAGCAGAGCCGCTGGGTAACGGCCAGGCCAGCGTTCTTGCAGATACACGCTGCTGCTGCCTCCTTGGATGGACTGCTATCAGCTACTTCGGGGTCCTCCATCTGTGCTTGCTGCCCACCTGCCAGAAACAAACAGCCCCCCCTACACACACACACACACACACACACACACACAGGAGCTCATGCCCTAGGCTGAGCCTCACAGAGGCTGCCTCTGCCACAGGGGCCTCTGTCTGGTTCCCACACGTGGCACAGCCCACGTGGGCCTGCTCCACTTGACATCTCTTTAAGGTTCCTTCTGACTTTCACCCCTGAGCCCTCATCCACCACTGAGGGCCCTTCTAGCTGCAGGTGATCTTCCTTAATCTGCTGAAGTCAACCAAGCAAACGCCATGAAGGGTGATATAAATTTTGCTTTAAAAATAGATTGTAGTAGCCAGCGCCTTGGCTCAACAAGCTAATCCTCCGCCTGCGGCACCAGCACACCGGGTTCTAGTCCCGGTCCGGGCACTGGATTCTGTCCCAGTTGCTCCTCTTCCAGTCCAGCTCTCTGCTGTGGCCCAGGAGTGAGTGCAGTGGAGGATGGCCCAAGTGCTTGGGCCCTGCACCCCATGGGAGACCAGAAGAAGCACCTGGCTCCTGGCTTTGGATCAGCGCAGTGCGCCAGCCACAGCACACCGGCTGCAGCAGCCATTGGGGGTTGAACCAATGGAAAAGGAAGACCTTTCTCTCTGTCTCTCTCTCTCACTGTCCACTCTGCCTGTCAAAAAAAAAAAAAAAAAAATAGATTGTAGTGATTTTCATCAACTGCTAAAAATGATCATTTAAACACTGCAGACTCCCTTAAAATAGAACTCTTTTTTTAAAATAAGTGGACGCTTGCAAACTGGCTTCAGCCATTTGTTGCCTTACCTAGGTAAGCATATCCTTCACACGTTCATTTGCAATCATTCACTAGTTTAACTCCCTTCCCACAAAAATGAATTTCAGACCTAGCTGCAATGTGCAGGGAAATAATTTGAATTTGAAACATGAGAGGTTCAAATTTTCGAAAATGTTTAGTATTCGGATTTAAAAACCGTTAGGGAAGGTGGAAACAGAAAGAGCTGGCCAGACGCTACAAAGCCCTGCTCTCCAGGAATCTATTCAAAGGGGTCCAGGCCCGGTCCTCATTCCAGGACAGGGGGCCAGCCGTGAGAGAATCACAAGGCACAGGGAGGCGGCCTGGTGGCAGCTGGGGAAGAGCAGTGGGAAGGGAAGTGGCAGTGACACTGCAGTGGGCAACTGGTGGCCCCAGTCATCGCTGCTGGAACACAGGGGACCTCCAGCGGGTCGGGTCCTTCCTTCTACCCAGAATGCTGAGAGCCAGGAACCACACAGTCCAAATTAACCCCAAGTGGACCGAACCCCAGGACTCCAAGTGTATCCTCCTGTTCCCCCTGTGTGCCTCTAACATACTCTCTGGCCCTTTAAATAATCTACACAAAACAGGCATAAAGCAGATAAGTAACTGTACTTTTATAAGTGTAATGGATATGACGGAGATGCTCAACTTCTAAAAACCGTAGTAAAATCTGTGACGTATACATTTGTGCAGTTTCATGCTTACTGCCATGCACTGAAAAACAGAATCCTCCAGCTAATCAGAAACCTTCAGTGCACCCTTCAGTTTTCGCTCAGAACTCTTTAAGACAGGTTTCAACACGCTTCCATTTGAAAGAAAAAAATCAGTTTTGTTGGAGTCAAGCTCCCTCCTTCTCCCTCAGTACCCCCCTGCTGAATGCCTGCTGCTTGGTGGTGTAGTAACTCCTGTGTTCACTGGAAACCAAAAAACATGGCCCCCTAAAAACACAGATTGGCAAGAAAAATTAATGTTCTTATTATCTGCAAAATCACCCCTAATTCAAGAAAAAATAGATTGGTGTTAAAAAATTAAGATTTATAACAAAGAATTTATTGTAGGATTATCTTAAGCAGAAGATCATCATGTATGTATATTACAGTAAATCTAATCTACAAAATCATGCTTCAGGAACATAAAAATGTACATAACTTTCCAGGAACCTAATAATCTGTAAGGCGGGGTACTCTGGCTCAAATACCAATGGAATTTGATAAAGCAACAACAAAAAAATGTAACACGGAAATCATTAGCTGCAATTTGATGATGTATTCAAAAGCACCCTAATTTAACATTCTATGAAATTCCCTCTAAAGATACACAAAAAGCATACTTGTCAATTTAGGATATATTTTAAGAGTTCAGTTTTTGATATTACAAATGGGAAAAAGACTTCAAATGTCAGGTTACTACTGTAAAAGTGTTTGTCCTGTTTCACGTCTAAAAACTATTGACCCGTAAACTTCCAGAACATGACGTAGCTTGAGAGGATGAGGTTCTTTATTTTCTGATGTGCGAAAGGTTGTCACAGAGCATTAGGCACCGCTATGTAAACAAGTACTAATTTATTAAGGCTACCAAACAGCCATCTTACTACCACTATTATGTCATCCTATTGAAATCACACTTTTCTGACCCCAGCGGAATTCTCCACTTGTCTGAAGTGCAGCCTCTACCACCTTTCGCATTGTGATTTCTTCCTGATCACCACACACTCACTACTCTCCAGGTCCAGGAGGCTGACTGCTATTGCCCAAGTGTCTTCCCATTCCCATGGCCTTGTTCAGTGGTTCCCATGCCCACAATGTCCTCCCTGTCCAAGTTCCACCCCTTCTTCGAGTAGCACTTCCATCCTGACTATGCAGGATACTTACCGATGTCGTGACTCAGACATGCAGCGTTCCGTGCCTTTCCTAACAGAGTATCTGTGCTCTCAAAGACGTGATAGCCTCTATAGTCCAGTGTGCGTTTGTCTTCCCTGCTGACCAGTTGCTAGCTTGGGGTACACCAAAGGTTCTCAACAAATACTCCCTATGCTGGAGAGAAAGGGACTGATTTTATTCCTCTTTGTGTCCTCTAGCAATATCCAGCACATGGTGTTGGATCCATAAACATTTGGTGAACTGAACCTCCATGAGTCGGATCTGAGCAAGCTTATGTGCCAGTTGGGAACACGATTCACCCAAGGCAAGAGCCCAGCAAAGCAAGGACCACCCAGTCCACGTGTGTTCATCACCTAGGAAACCACATCAGAGCACACTCTCAACGTTCAGCAAGTGTGTGTGCCGTCAATCCATTCACCTACTGGAGTTCTTGCCAAATTGAACACTCCTGATCAAGTTGCACAAGCCTTGACTTGGGGATTTATAGTCCTCATTTAATACAAGACACAGGAAGGATTGATTCACTCAGTAATGATGCCCTGAATGCATCACGCTTGCTACCGACTGCACATGGCCCACAGCAGACATCAGACAATGGGATGGGACAGAAAACCATTACAGAAACAGACCTCAGGGAAACCCGAAGTCAAAATTCTAGTGAGAGCTGGGAATGAAAGGAGAAGGGAAAGTAGGAAGAAGAGGGTGGTGCTTGTGCAGTGCGGGGGTCGGCGGGGGCTCCCCGGGGGAAGTGATATTAAGAGGAGGGTAAAGGATGGGAAGGAGGAGAAAGGCCAGGGTGGCGAGGAGGAGGACAAGGCTCAGGTCAGGGAGCTTGGCCGGGGCCAGGTCGGCAGAGCCCAGTGGCTGGATTTTTGGGGCAGGTGGAAAAGGGACGAAGTGACTGCTCCACTGTCTTTTATTTGGTTTCTGTTCCTCTTAGGTGCAAAATCAAAAGGGGGGTGGGGGACGGGGTGAGGATGGAGGTGGGGGCAGGGTGTGTTAAAAAGCTGGAAGAGGTCTGGATGGTTTGATGCATTCTGTGACTACCAGAGAATTCAAGTACAAAACAATTCAGTAGCTCAGACAATTAAAGGGGGCTCTTTCACATTGATGCTCTCTGATTCAGAGATGAACCCTGTACTGTGGCCCCAGAGAAGGACCTAGCTGGGGTCCTTCTCCTTCATCCCAGAATCCTCACGGAAGTGACTCAGGACGCCACGTTCTGGAAGACAGGTGAGTATCTCTGCCATAGACACCATCAGCTGGCAGGAGACGCCCTCCAGCCTTGAACGCTGCCTGCCACCACCCTGGGATGTGGTCCCAGGAGGCGTCCTCTTCCCCGCTCTCCCTCCCAGCAAGGCCCAGGGCAGTGCAGGGTCTCCGTCCCCTGGCAGAAGGAGGTGACCTCTGCGTAGGCCACACCACTGCCTCCTCAGATCACTTAGACTGCAGAATAGCAAAACCCAGTGTTGGACGATAATACAAAGGAACACAAAATCGTCTATGCAGCAGCAAATAAGGCCCATCAAGAATGTCTATTTTCACCAGAACAGATCATCTAAATGGAAACTCCACTGAAGAAGACCATGGTTGTTTCACAGGCAGTAGGTTCTCAAGTGAGAGACAGTCTTCCTTCCTTTCTCCCCTCCCCACGCTTGTCCATTTCTAGAAGATGTTCAGCTGACACGGGGTTCAAAGGGCAATGCACTGTGGGTGGAAAGTGGTGCTCCACGAACTCTGGTAAAGACTACTCTGGGCGTGCACTTGTGATTTTCTAAATGGAAGAACGAGATGATTCATAGGTGCCTGAAGGGAAAAAGTAGGTCTGGCAGCCTGAATGCAAAGAACAAGGTTTGAACTTAAAGCAAATCCTGTTCAAATTGTGGGCAGATACTGTCTAACACTGCCACCTACACCATGCACTCTACCCATTCCCCCAGTTCAAGACAAGCTGACCTATCAAAGTGACAATTTAGGAATCAACAAGGAATCGTTGTTCTGGGAATCTCTTCACCTTAGAAAGGAGTCAGCTTTCCACCTACGAGGCTACTTCATGGAAATGGAATTAAAAGATAAATTTATTTGGGTGCAAAAATGCTTGAAATTCACATGTAGGTTTTTTAGACTATGTACGAACTCTCTGAAGATTCTTCATATATTTAAAATCATTGACAAACGTAGACTTTTACTAGTTAAGAAATAACATTTCAAACACCACACCTACTGTTTCCAATGAAGCCTCACTGTTCATTCATTCTTCTAACAAATTTGGATTGGGCCAGGCGCTGCCCTTGGCAGTCATAATGCAGCAGTGAACAGAAGAATCTACTGTGGCGGTAGATCCTGGATTCTTGTGTGATCGTCACAGAGCTGTGTCACTGTGCAGGAGCGTGTAAAATACAATGAACATTTCGATTTTACAAGAGGGAAAATCCTAGAGGTCTGCTTTCCCAACGACATAAACACAGTCCATACTGTGGGCCTGCACACAAAGTGGTTAAGATTCATACTATGTATTTATTCAATCACAATTTACAAAAATTAATTCCTCCAAAGAAAAACAGGGCAGTTGGCTGGCATGGCGGTGAAGCCGCTGCCTGGGGCACCCAGGTTTTATGCCGGGGTAACTGGGTTTCAGTCCCAGCTCTGCTCCCATCTCCAGCTTCCTGCCAATGCACACCTGGTGAGGCAACAGGTGATGGTGCAGCTGAGTCCCTGCCACCCGCTGTGGAGAAGCCAGGCAGGGCTTACCGAGCCTGGTCTGGGCCTGGCCCAGCCCTTGCTGTTGCAGGCGTCTGGAGTGTGAACCAGCAGATAGGAGTTTTCTCTCTCCATTTCTCTTTGTCTCTGTATATCTCAAAGTAATTCAATTTTAAATAAATTTTTAAGTATTTTTGAAATAATTAAATTTTTAAATTAAATAAATTTTTTTAAAAAATTAAACTTTGTAGGAAAGAAATAAAACATGGCTAACATTTACTGAGTACCTGCCATATACCAGGTTCTACTCTAAGCAGAATTAGATCTTGCGATTCTCACAACTTGGGCAGGCAGGCACCTTATTATTACCCCCACTTCTCAGATGGTTACCAGAGACAGGCACAGGGAGTCCAAGCACTCCAACACCAGCAACTTGTTTCCAAACCACATACAAAGAAGGTTAGAAAAGAAGCAATGCTACTATCAACCCGAGTGATAGTTAATAGCACAAAAACTGGCAGTAACATTAACGTTACAGCAAAGTAATTGTGATCATTTCAAAAGTGACTGTTTTTATACTTAAATCTGAGTTTTAAAACCCTAATGATCTGTAATCCAACTTACAACCCTTTGAGAATGATTTAAAGAAAAAAAAAATCCTAAATTTTGAAGAAACTGCTTTTCACTTCTCGGTAAGCACCATAACATTCTTTTCCTACAAATGGAAAGAAAAATCACACAGGGCCAGCGCCGCGGCTCACTAGGCTAATCCTCCGCCTTGCGGCGCCGGCACACCGGGTTCTAGTCCCGGTCAGGGCGCCGGATTCTGTCCCGGTTGCCCCTCTTCCAGGCCAGCTCTCTGCTGTGGCCCGGGAGTACAGTGGAGGATGGCCCAAGTGCTTGGGCCCTGCACCCCATGGGAGACCAGGAGAAGCACCTGGCTCCTGGCTTCGGATCAGCGCGGTGCGCCCGCCACAGCGCGCCAGCCACAGCGGCCATTGGAGGGTGAACCAACGGCAAAGGAAGACCTTTCTCTCTGTCTCTCTCTCACTGTCCACTCTGCCTGTAAAAAAAAAAAAGAAAAATCACACAGGATGGTTTCTTTTACAACAGACATTACTGAAACTGTAAATATTTTTAGCCCTTTGTACTTTTCATCCAGCCGCCTGGCTGAGAATAATACAGAAACATTTAAAAATAGCCATTCAGGAGTCCGAAAATCATTAAATAGTTTAATATACCCAGCACCTGCTTGACACATCTTAACACTATTTTGCTCATCATATTAGAGAAAGAGAAAGAGAGAGAGAGAGCCCTTTGGTTTCTGAATTCTTCTCCCTCCAAACCCAAACGTATCCCCAAGGTGCTGAGCTCCCCTCTCGCGCTCATCCTGAGATGGTCACACCTGTGTGAGTCTTGGGGCACTCATGAAGACACAACCTTCCCCGCAGCACAACATCCCTCCTAGGATGAGAAAAACGGAAGCACCAAGCAGCAGCTGTCAGGATCCGAACGGCAAGCTCATTTTGTTCTATTACAACGGATCAAAGTCATTCGAGTTGACACATGGACATGTGGTGGAAATATACAGGGCTAGGGGAAGCCAACCATGGTGGCATGGGACCTCCTCCCTGGTCTTTCCAGGGAAGAAAGTTCAATCCACAGTGAGAACAGAAAGAAGGAAGGAGGCGGGTAGGGATTAACGGAGTTAGAATCTACTGTGGTCAACCCTTCTGCCTCAGCATCCAACTTTCCACCATGGCCTCACCAAACAGGAACGTGACGAGATTTTGAAGTCCAAAGAATGTGAGGCACTGGCTGTTAGACTGTCCAGGTACATTTCCTTCACAACACAAAGATGCACACCACTCGCTTCCAGACAGCTTTACCTCTCTAGTCAGATTTGATGAAGCCTTGATAATATTTCCTGCCATCATCAAAATGCCTTAGAGCATAGGAAAGCCTCTGACCCACATCTAAGACAGCCTGGGCCCCCATAGCTAGGGGCTCCCAAAGGACAGTTTTAGAATCAGTTTCTAGTGCAAACCATTTTGTTCCCTATAACAATTTTAGGTCTCCTGTATGAGTCAAAATTTTAAAAATCTCAATTTCCTACTCTGTTTAATTCTCTATTTTCTTTAAAGCACTTGCAATGAGCAGAGATGCTTTCTTCTGGATTCATCATGCGACTTCCTCAGGCACAGACAATTAATGATATAAAACAAAAGCGAGTATCATTCTGGACAGAAAGCCTGTATTTGCTCATTTTCTTCACCAACTGAAACCCCGATCCACATACCTATTGGTACAAAAATGCAGTCCCAAGGACACATTTCCCAAAGTTCTTACAAAGTTAAAAATGGGCCAAAATGGTTACAGTCAAGTTTACTAGCCCTAACGGTGAGGCCCTGCCCCGTCACTCCATGGAGCTCTGGTGGCTGCTGAAGCGCACTCCTAGCAGTATCAACAAAAGTACTGTCCCAAGGCCAGCACAGTCCAAGCCCCGCCATGTGCAGCTCTCAGCAAACAGCTCAAGAGGAGCTGCTTTGCATTTCTGCTCACTACATTTTAAGGCACCTCTGACAAACTGCAGAGTGCAAACAGGAAGCAGATTCGAGTGATGAGGGAACATTGTAGGAGCACGGAGCACAGGCAAATTGGAAAAAGAAGGCTATTTATGCAAGCAACTGCAGGCTTGCCATGCGAACTGGTAATTAGATTTATTTTCTATACAGAAATTAGGCTACCTCAGAGGAGGTATTTGATGGGTGTTGAACTTGAGGCTGTTTAAGGACCAGATCAACTCCAGCAACCTATAATTACATCGGGGACAGTGCTAAGCTCCTCATATTAAATCACAGGAACTGACCTGGGGCGGCGCTACAGATTTTCTGCATCGAATACTGAAGAGTTCATCTTTCCAGCCAAGCTCATGAGTAAAATGACAGCCCGAGCTGAAATAAGCTTGTCTTGCCATTTTTAACATATATCACAAAGAATGCAAGTATAAACGAAAGAGAAAAACACAGGCAGTAATGACACCATGTATTTCCTGTTGACCTGAAAGTGGTCGTACAGAGACCCAAGCCATCATAAAAGGCTTCTCAGTTGTCCAACATGATACCTTCAAAAATATACAAATACGGGGCCAGCACTGTGGCACAGCAGTTTAAAGCCCCAGTCGGCAGCGCCAGCATCCCATATGAGCACCAGTTCTAGTCCTGGCTACTGCACTTCCGATCTCTGCTATGGCCTGGGAAAGCAGTAGAAGATGGCCCAAGTCCTTGGGCAAGCCAGAAGAAGCTCCTGGCTCCTGGCTTCAGATCAGCTCAGCTCTGACCATTGCAGTCATCTGGGGAGTGAACCAGCGGATGGAAGACCTCTCTCTGTAACTCTGTATTTCAAATAAATGAAATAAATCTTTAAAAATATATATACAAATAAAAACATCATGGCTATGCTACCTTTAAAAAGCTATTGTTGTCAGGGCCGGCGCTGTGGCCTAGTGTTAGGTTAATACCCTGGCCTGAAGCGCTGCCAGCATCCCATATGGGTGCCGGTTCAGGACCCAGCTGCTCCACTTCCGATCTAGCACTCTGCTTTGGCCTAGGAAAGCAGTGGAGGATGGCCCAGGTCCTTGGGAGACCTGGAAGAGGCTCCTGGCTCCTGGCTTCAGATCGGCGCAGCTCCGGCCATTGTGGTCAATTGGGGAGTGAACCATCGGATGGAAGACCTCTCTCTCTCTGCCTCTCCTCTCTCTGTGTAACTCTGACTTGCAAATAAATAAATAAATCTTAAAAAAAAAAGAATGGGAAATATAAGCACATTTTTTAAAAAAGCTATTGTTGTACAAGTTTCTTTTAACATACAAGGAATTATTACTCCAAAAGGCCTTTTGCACACAGCCTCGCAATATACCTTTACCTTGTCTCACCAGTCAGGATCCAAAGAAAATAGTTTTCAAAATATCTACAACCACTTATAAAAATGCAAATGCAGGTTATTTAGCAACAAATCACAACCAACTAAGAGTTCTACTGACAGAGCAGGTGAATCAAGGTACTTGGTTCATTCATCTATGCTGGGGAGAAGATATAAGACAAATGGCTCATCTGAACAATCAGTGGTTTCACAGAGTCTAAAACATAAGCTTCCTCTCTGTGTCAACCACACTCCAGCAAGTGTTTAGATTCTGAAGGCCCCTCCATGAGGACAAAGGAATGGGCAAATCCTGGCTGGCTGTCCAGGTGCAGAATCTAAAACCAGCAGAGTGACACGCGTGGTGATGAGGCCCTTCTCTCGCCAATCCAAAAACGTTTCCAGTGGAAACTTGCCCTATTTTTCCTTTCAAAACATTTCAGTTTTGAAATAATAGTAGAACCTCCAAACTCTGACTTAACTCAACCACCTGCGTCCCCTGCTCCTTCCCTGGGCACTGCATGTGATGGAAAAACAGCTCACAGAAGTACGTGATTTGCTATACCCAGGTCTCCCAGCTTTGGCTGAGTGCTCCCATTTCTCACAGGGACTCTTTCTACAAAGCGATGCCAGCTTCTTCCTGGCATACAGCCAAGACACATTCTCTGGCCCTCCCTGCAGTTAGCTGGTGGACACATGACCAAGTCCTCCCAGTGAAATGTGAGCAAAAGTGACCATGCAAATTCCCAGGCCTGGTCTTTCAAAACCTCCCATGTGTAATCCTCAACGTTCTTCTCTCCTCCATTAACACGCAAAAAAGCCCAGCAGCTTTTGGGGGACACATGTTGAAGATGGGGAAACTGCACAATAGAGTAATCTGGAATTCTAAAGAACCATTGGAAGAATGCCATCTATCACTGATTAATACCCATTTTGGACATCATGCAAATAAGGAAGAAACTTCTCTTGTGTTTAAACCAGTAAGAACTGAGAGATTGTCTCTGATGTTTAATTTAAAAAACAAATTTCAGGGTCCAGGGTTGAGGCACAGTAGGTTAAAGCCCCAGCCTGCAATGCCAGCATCCCACATGAGCGCTGCTGCAAGCCCCAGTGGCTCTACCTCTGACCCAGCTTCCTGATAAGCTAACGTGCCTGGGAAAGCAGCAGAGGATGGCCCACTTACTTGGGCCTCTGACACACACACGGGAGACCTGGGTGGAGTCCCAGGCTCCTAGTTTTGGCCTGGCCCAGCCCTGATCATTGCAGCCATTGGGGGGGGGGGGGGGGCAGCAGATGAAAGCTCTGTCTCTTCCCCTCTGAATCTCTGTAACTTTGCCTTTCAAATAAATGTCTTCATTAAAAATTAAACAATAAATTTCACTGTGTATATTTTATGTACACACGTTATAGGACACACACAGTTAAAAGTCCATCATTTTACAGTTATCCTGCTGTATGGCTGTTTTCTGGCAAGAACAGTTAAAACCTATATAGCATGAATCCCAAAGGGAGCTCCATTTGATTACCTTGTGCTTAGGTCAGCTGTCTAGACTAGTTCATCCTTTACACCCGCTGACCTACATCTCCCCATTCCCTGCCTCCAACCACACCACACCCCAGGTAGTCACCATTTTACTTTCTGTGCATTTTGATTTTTTTTTTTTGTAAAAGATTCCACATGTAAGCAAGATAATGTAATTTCTCTTTGAGTCTGGAGGCTCATCCAAGTTGTGGCACATGGCAGCAGAACCTTTCTTAGGGCTGAATAACATTCCATCATTTATACCACAGATCCTTTACCCATTTGTTGACAATTAGGCTGTTTCCATATCTAGGCTACTGTGACTAACGCTGCAACGAACATGAAGTACAGATGTCTTTATGGGGTGGTGATTTCATTTCCTCTAGGTATATGCCCAGAAGAGGGATTACTGTGTCAGATGGTTGTTCGATTTGTTAATTTTTTTGAAATTTCCATAGGCTGGTGGCTGCTGGTTCACTCCCCAACAGTACAAGAGTTTCCTTTTCTCCATGGCCTTGCCAACATGTTACCTTTTGACTTTCTGAAAATAGCCATTCGGGCCGGCGCCGTGGCTCAATAGGCTAATCCTCCACCTTGCGGCGCCGGCACACCGGGTTCTAGTCCCGGTTGGGGCGCCGGATTCTGTCCCGGTTGCCCCTCTTCCAGGCCAGCTCTCTGCTATGGCCAGGGAGTGCAGTGGAGGATGGCCCAGGTGCTTGGGCCCTGCACCCCATGGGAGACCAGGAAAAGCACCTGGATCCTGGCTCCTGCCATCGGATCAGCGCGGTGCGCCGGCTGCAGCGGCGGCCATTGGAGGGTGAACCAACGGCAAAGGAAGACCTTTCTCTCTCTGTCTCTCTCTCTCACTGTCCACTCTGCCTGTCAAAAATAAAAAAAAATAAAAAAAATAAAAATAAATAAAAAAAATAAATAAAAAAAAAATGAAAATAGCCATTCTAGTAAGTGTGAGCAGGTGTTTCATGGTGAATTTTGCTTTTTATCTTTTAATCCCACTAGGGCTTTATATATTTTTGATCATGTAATAACTGCACATACCTACAAGGTTCAGTGCGATATTTCAAGATATTTATACAGCATACTCATTGATTTGCATTTCCCTGATGATTCATGGTGCCGAGTATCTTCTCAAACTCCTGTTAGGCATTTTTATACCTTCTTTGGAGAGATATCTTGCCCATTTTAAAATCAAGTTTTTTAGTGCTATTTTATGCTCCTGGGTTGTATGAGTTCCCTGTAAGTTGTGGACATCAGCTCCTGTTATGGTTTGAGTAGAAGCTGTCTCCCCAAAATTCATGCAGATGTTTGAACTCTGAAGTCTTTATATTAGTGATGGATTAAGGGTGGAGACTGATCTAATTACCATATCTTAGAGATGGCTCTGGGGGGAGGGCTCTAGGTCGCTGGGGGCGTGCCCTGTGAGAGGGCTGATTATTTGAGTTGAAGTTCTGCCTCGCTGTTCTCTCTGCTTCTGGGCTCAACATGAGATCATTGCTCTGTACCCACCAGGATCAGCTTCCATAAAACACTGGACCATGGAGCCAGCCTGAACTATAACCTCCAAACAGTAAGCTCGAATCGAATACACCTGTTCTTTCCCGAGAAGCTCCTTCATGAATTATTACAAGTGACCTTAATTATACTGAAGAACTGTCCTTCTACACCTATACCACCGAGAGTTTTTAATCAAGAAAGGATTCTAGACGTTGTGGAATCCTTTTTCCACATCAACTGAGGTGATTATGTTATTTTTTATCTTTCATTCTATTAATGCATTGTATCCCACTGATTGATTTTTGTATGTTAAATCAGCATTGCATGATAGGGTAAAATCCTCTTGGTTATGATGTATAATCTATTTGATGTTGTGGATTAGGTTTGCTAATGTTTAATTCAGGATTTTTGCATCAGTGTTTCTTGGAGAAATTGGCCTGTAGTTTTCTTTTCTTGTGATGTCTTTGGCAAGGTATCGAGGTGATGCTGGCCTCATAAAATGTGCTTGGAAATATTCCCTCTGGTTCTGTTTTCTTGGAAGAGTTTAAAAAGTGCTGGTATTAATTCTCTGAATATTTGGTAGAATTCAGTTGTGAAGCATTTGGTCCTGGGCTTTTCACTGTTGGGAGATTTTTGAGGACTTCTTCCATCCCTTTGTTAGTGGTCTCTTCAGGCTTCCCACTGCCTCTTGACTCAATTCTGGTAGCTGCATTTTCCTAGGAATTCATCCATTTCCTCTAGCTTAGCCAATGTGTTGGTATAAAACTGTTTATAATAGTCCCTTACGATTTTATTTCTGAGACATCTGTTGTAAGTTCTTCAGTTTCTTTTTTTTAAGATTTTATTTATGAGTTTTCTCCCTTTTTCCTTAGTTAGACTAGCTCGGGTTTGTTGATTTTATTTTTTCAAAGAAAAAAAAAAAAACAACTCTTTGGAACAGGTATTCGGTGCAGCAGAGAGGATACTGCTAGACGCCCATATTCCTTACTGAAGTACCTGGGTTTGAGTCTTGTTTTCTCTGCTTCAGACCCTGTACCCTGGCGGGTGCAAGTGTACCCATGTAGGCGTCCTTGGTTGAGTTCCTGGCTCCTGACTTCTGGCCTGACCCTGACCTCCTGGTTGTTACAGGCATTTGGGGAGTGAACCAGAGAATGGGTGATATCTCTCTCTTTCTCTCTTGCTCTCTCTCTCTCTTTTGCGTGCGCGTTCCCGCACCCCCCATACCCGCCTGCCTTGCAAATAAAAATAAATAAATAGAACAACTCTGGGGCAAGCAATTGGTACAGCAATTAAGTCACCAAGGGGAACCACGACATCCCATATCACCGTGTGACTGGAGTCCCGCCTCCTCTACCTCAGATCCAGTTTCTCGTGAATACAAACTCTTGAGAAAGAGATGGTGGCTCAAGTTCTTGGGTTCCTGCCACCCATATGGGAGAGCCAGGTTGAGTGCCAAGTTCCTGGCTTTGGCCAGGCCCAGCTCTGGCTACTCTGCACTCTTGGAGAGTGAACCAGCAGATGGAAGATCATTCTCTGTCTCTACCTTTCAAATAAAATGAAAATAAATTCAAATATTTAAAGACAATTCAATGGGGTTAATTCTAAGATTTTCCTGTTCTATATCTCTTCTATTATTTCTTTCCTTTTTTTCTAATTTTGGGTTAATTTTTCTTTTTCTAATTCCCTGAGGTGGAACTATATAATGTCAGACTATTTATCAGGGATCTTTTAATTTTGTTAATATAGCCCTTGGTGCTATCACTGTCCCTCTTAGAACTGTTTTTGCTGCACTCCACAGGTTTTTGCGTGTGTTTCCACTGCTGTCTGTCCTCAGACACTGTTGAGTTTCCTTCTGACCCACTGGTTGTGGAGGAGCATATTGTTCAAACTTCTACATATTTGTGAATTTTCCCACATGCTGTCTCCACTGATTTCTAGCTTCATACACTGTAGTCTAAAATAATATCAATCTTTTAAAATTTGTTAAGGTTTGCTTTGTGGCCCAACACATGTTCTATCATGGAAAGCATTCTCTGTGTACCAGAGAAAAGAGTGCATTCTGTTGTAGGAAAGTTCTGTGCATGTCTGTTAGGTTCATTTGGTCAAAAGTGCAATTCATGTCCAAGATTTCCTTATCAGTTTTCTGTCTAGCTCATTGATTCATTGCTGAACTGAGACCCAACTGTTATGGTAGCTGGCACTACCTAAATAATTCACAAATTTTGATCATGCTACATTAGTTTGTGTACTGAGAAGCAGGCACCAAGACAGGATTGGAAATGTATTGGTGGAAGGAAGCCAGACAGCGCAGATGGTCCTAGAGTACATCTATGACCACAGAGAGGGAAGGCAGGAGGGATGAGCCGGGAATCCTGCAGTGCAATACAGCAAGAAAGGGCTGGTCACTCTCAGTTCCAGAAGCTCGCGAGCCTGGGGGCCCTCTGCTAAGTGTGGCCGCAGCACCAGTACAAGGGTGTCTGCAGGAGCAGCAGCCAGGCCATCAGCCTGTGTTCCTGCCTGCAGGTCTCAGCACTCATTTTCACAGCCCACACTGCACAAACTTCCAACTTGCAAGTCCTACATTGCTTTTTCTTCTTTCATTGGTCTGTTTTCTAGAGCTACACCTTGCCTTTGCTCCTCTGTATTAAGAAGACTTTGTTCTCTCTCTCGTCCAAAGCTAATCGCTCTAGATAATGTGCCCTCAGCAATTCTTAACAGACGTTATTCTTTTCATGATACCATACCTCTTCCTCTCTACCGGAATCTATCCATCCTTTGGTACGTAAACACACTTGAGATTTTCAACGTCAAAAATTTGCTGAGCACTTCAGAAGCTGGCTAACATGCCCACTGTCAGAGTCCCAACTCCAATTCCTGATTCTAGCTTTTGGCCAGTGCAAACCCTAGGGGTCCCCACCATCCATGTGTGGGGGACCTGAAATTAGTTCCCAGCTCCCAGCTTCAGCCTGGCCCAGTCTTGACTGTTGTGAGCATTTGAAGCGCACCAGATGGGCGCTCTCTCTCTTGGTCTGTCTCTCTACTTCCCAAACAAGTAAATAAAAATAAACCTTGACCCTCTTGCTCTTTCCTATCACATCAAAGCTTCTTGTAAGTCGGTATAAACTGACTGCTCACCAACTGCTCATTAGCATTACCAAGCCTACTAGCTGACAAATCTCAGAACCCCTCTTTGAGACTTCTGCTTTGGGTCCTGGAACACTCTCCTCCTCAGGTTTTCCTCCTCTGTTAGAATCATGCCTTCTAAGGCTCCGTAGATGTTCCCTTCCTAGTCATCTCTGTTCTCTGTCACTCACAGTAACCTAACCCCAGGGTCTCGTGACCTAACTGAGTGCTGGTACTGATGTCATCACTCATGCAGACACGGAAACCAGAACATCTGCAAGTTTTCCTTAACTCCTTTCTTCCAATACCCAAATCAAGCGGTCTCTGAGTTCTGAGGATTGTGGTTTTTTATTTTAAAGATTTATTTATTTGAAAGACAGAATTACAGAGAGATACGGAGCCAGAGAGAGAGAAAGGGTTTCCATCTGCTGGTTCACTCCCCAAATGGCCACAAGAGCGAGCTGAGCTGATCCGAAGCCAGGAGCTTTTTCCAGGTCTCCCACACAAGTGCAGGGGCCCAACAACTTGGACCCTCTTCTACTGCTTTCCCAAACCACAGCAGAGAGCTGGATCGGAAGTGGAGCAGCTGGGACTCGAACTGGCGCCCATATGGGATGCTGGAGCTGCAGGCCAGGGCTTTAACCCGCTGCGCCACAGCAAAAGACCCGGATTGTGCTTCTTAACAGGCTCTCAGCACCATCCTCTCCTCATTTCTGTGCCTACTGCCACCGCGCCATCATTTCTCCTGTGGACTTCAGCAGTTCAGAACTGATGCGCTCGCCTTGGATTCCAGTCCCCTTTAGTTGCATCTCTATATGTTTCAACATGAAATTTCCTTATTAAAATTCCTGAGGTGGTTCCCCACTGCCTATAAAACTTAGAATCCTATGTGAGATTCTTCATGATCAGCGTAGGTACTCGGCACAGTGGTTAAAGTGGCACTTGGGACAGCTGCATATTAGAGTGCCTGGTTCAAGTCCCCACTCTGTGTCTGAGCCAGCTTCCTATAATGCACACTCTGAGAAGGCAGCAGGTTGATGGCTCACATAACTTGGGCCCCTGCCCCCCATGTGGGAGTCCCAGATGGTGTTCCTGGCTCCCGGCTTTGGCCTGGCCCAGCCCTGGCTCCTGCAAGTATTTGCAGAGTGAACCAGCGGATAGAAGATTTCTATTTCTCTTGTTTCTCTCTGTCACTCTGCCTATCAAAGAAAATGAAAATAAAAAAAAATTTTTTTTTAAAAATGCTTTAGCCTGATCTTCTTCCACTATGCTCTCCAAATCACCAACCTCTATCTGCAATGCACTCAATGGGACAGGTGTTTCAAGCCCTGGCAGCTCTCCCCACCACCCTTGTCCTACTGGGGAAATCTACTGAACATTCTTCAGATGTGCAGCCTGAATTCCTGCTCTGTCCTGCTCTGTCTCTGCTAACTCCCCTTTCTGCGGGCCTCTTCCCGTCCCCATTCCCAGGCCATTTCACTGGCTCTTGTGCTGTTAACCCATTCAGGGGACCTGCCACAGGATTCTAGGGCAGCCATTCAATCCTGTCCCTCTTAGAACAGCACTGACACACAGTAGGCACTTAATGGATGTTTACTGACTGAAAGAATGAGTGATGAACAAACACAATGTCCCATATTGAGCTTGGCCTAACCAAAATTTGCCTCTTAAAAACAAAGTTCTCACGGAGAGGCCACAAACCATTCTAATGCCAATCAGCATTACAGGCACACAATGGTGGCCAAGTTCAAGTAGTGACATCTCGAATTTACATGTGAAAAGTGAGCACTTGGCGTTAAAGGAGAAAGATTAGAATATTCTACATTAGACAGCCACAAAGATAGCTCAAGGGCTATTATCCCAAGGGACATGCACTCACTGTTAGTAATTGCATAAACCAGAGTTCATGTTTCACACAGAACTTTCTAACACAAATTGGAAACAGGAGACAATTAAACTGGGCAAAGGAAAAGCAAGACTTTGAGATACAAGAACCTACACATGCATTTTACATTAAATGCTTTTTTAAATTTGTTCACAAGAGCAGAGCACAAAAATTATTCTAGAAGTCATAGCTTGTGAATTTGATATGCAAAACAGGAATTTTAAATTAGTAATCTCCATGGCCACTGGATCCTAGGAGAGTCAAAGAGAAAAAGAAAATGAAAGATTAAAAATACACAGTTTCAAACTCTGTGGGCTTGCACCTCACCCCTGCATCTGTGAGATAGCAGTGATCACATTAACTCAAAGTGGCCCTGGCCTTGAACAATCAGGGGTCAAACTGTCCCGAGGATGCAGGCCACAGCTACAGGAAACGCACTCTCGCTGCTCGCTGACCTGACCATGCGCCATGAGCTGATTCAGCGAGACAGCTTCATATGGTTCCCATCCCAAAGCTTAGTGCAAAGGGCTTTTTCGAAAATGTGAAGGATAAATCCCCAAATATGAAATCATACCAATGATGGATGTTTTCAGGGAAACAGTCCAAAGAAAGCTTTTAGTTTTCTTTCTTTCTTTCTTTTTTTGTGTGTTCTATGACCTAATGGTATCAAGAAAATGTTTATCTTTGTTCTAAAATACACAAATTAGTGATGCTTATAGATACCATCCACTTGATTGTGTCTGTTGCTTAGTCTTGTAAGAAGAGTATTTTTCCTTGGGCTCACTCCACATACCTAAATTTGCAAAAGTTTGTGATTATATCAAGCTTAACATTTTGCCAGGCTGGGAAAATTACTTCTCAAAATGGTGAGTTTATCTATCAGCTTCTACTCCAACCTAAATGAAATGTCAGGGTAGGACTCCCGTGCTTACTCCAACGGTCCATTAATAAACACTTTTGACTACAATAACTGAAGTTCCCCCATCTTCAATGGAATGGCACCAGCAAAATCCCTAGAAAATTTGCTCATAACCACAAATCTAAGTAGTAAGAGGCTGGGAAACGCATTCACAGGCTGGGAAGCTTATTACACTGGCCAGGACACTAAACTACTTCAGAGCACTAAAAGAAACTTCTTACCTTAGGTAAAGTAAATATTTGGAGAAAACCTCTAATAGCTGGGTGGTGCACTGGTACACGCAGAACTCACCCTTAAGGGACCAAGAGAAATTCTAATTATCTCCTCCTCCTCCTCACACGTTTCCAGTTCAGTCACAGCATTGCTCCATCTCTGCCCTTTCTGGTCTTTGTTCTCAGAGGTTTTCAATCCAGAGTTACTTTTTCATGGTGTTGTGGTTATGCTGGGAAATGTTCTTATTCTTCTGCGATGATGCTGAAGTGTTTAGGGGTAACACATCACGAGGGCTGCAACTTGACTTCCAAATACTTCTGAAAGCCAGGGAGCCCCTCCTGCCAACACACACACCCCCACTCCAGAGACAAAATAACCAATGTGGATAATTGGTGACTGCCAATCGAGGGCCCACAACTGTTCTTCCCAGTATTCTCATCTTCCTTCTAAGTTTGAATGTTTTCAAGAGAAAAAAAGTTTTAAAAGAATTACTTAATGAGCACCAGGTTTACAAATTGTAAAAGCATTTCTTTAGTCTCACAAATCAAAAAGTTGAGGGGCTTTGTGCAAAAAGAAACATTTTATTTCACTGATTAAATTTGCAGGGCCTGGAAGTGGCTTTGATTGGAGTCTGGGAGGAGGTGAGGAACACATCCATAATGCAGGCACTTTCACTCCAGGAGGCCCCCAGAGAGCTGGCCCTTCACGGGCTGAGGGCTGCTGGGGGTCTACCTCCCAAGGAGACCCTGGCTCTTCTGCTCTCCCCCTAGCTGTCCAGCTACTGGTCCCTTGTGGAACCCTGGCAGGCCAGTAAGGCATGGTGGACCGAATCCACCAAATAAACAACTGTGTATCAGACCTACAAAAATACAAGTGCTACAAACATTCTTCGATGCTTTCAAAATTTCAGCCGAGACAAACATACTTTTTCAAGTGTCTCAATGCAAATCTTAAGTAAAGCCACTTGCTGTTCCAGTCAGCACAGATTCGATAAGAGAAATGCAAGGCTGTAACTAAAGGCATGCTCTCCTGATGGTGCGTGAGCTCTCTTCCTTCAGTTATCTTCAGTTATCCCGGCACCTGAGACAAAACAGCCTTTGAAATAGCTCCTTACAGGGTGCCCGTGGTGGCCAGGTCCACTTCGTCTTTCTGAAGCAGGCTTGCTACCCGACAGAGAGGCAGCATGGTTGGTGGTAGGTAATTTCTCCTCCTCTCCACTATTTTTTTCTACAATGACTTCCCATTTGCCCTAAAACAAGATGTCTAAACAGCACTGAAGCAATGCTCAAAAGAGGGTACTACCCGCCCAAGTCCCAGGGCCAGAGAGAAGTCTCGTATCAGTTTCCAAAGACAGAGAACTTTCACTCTCTGCATATTTTTAGGTCAGGGAACAATCTGATATAAACATAACTTTCTTTACTTTCTTTAGTGTATTTGTGCCAATACGATGCTACATTCTGAGCTCGCCCATCAGGACCTGAGCTGCAGCCTGTATCCACTCCGAATATGGCTGTCTGTTAATGAGCCTGCTGGGTCTATGCTAATAAACCATGCTCTACACCCAGGTGAAATCTTTACTACCTAAAGCAGCTGAGATAGCCTGTAATCAACTGGATGGCATTTTCCCAGTGAGAAGTACTAATTGCAACGTAAGGCATCTTTCTATCTAGACTGAGTGTTGACATATGTGGCAGGCATGGGCTAACAACCTTGATGTGCAATTACCTGATTTTCTTCCCACTATGACACTGGGAAACAGGTGATGCTACAGATGTGGGCTGGAGGAGGACAAAGAAGCTTGCAGAAGGGTGAAATGAATGTTTTTCAAGCAGTGCCTCGTCTATACATGATCCATCTTAACCATCTCTAAACCCTCTGCTGTAAGTGTTAGCAATTCCACTTTACCGAAAACGGGGAGGTGCACAACTGGCCCCAGGTTGCAGAGCTGGGAAATGAGCCCATATGGTCTGACGCCAAGTACAACATGGGCACGAGTCTCCCCTATGGTCCCCCACATTCTAATCAGCTCCAAACCAGGTGCTGGGGTGGCGGCAGTCCCCACAGAGGAAAGAGCCGTGAACATGCTTTCCCGCCACTGCACCAGCAAGGCTGGAGCAGACGGAGGGCACTGACAGTGACAAGCTCCTGATTAAATCCAGAGGATGCTATAGCTATAGGGAGGCTTTGGGTTCAGGTTTTACCTGGATCTTGAAGCTAATGAAAACCAATCCTAAGTCTTGCCCCAAGCCTGACCCAGCTTTCTAAAGACCCAGTAAAAGACAAACACGGAGAGAGAAAAGCTCTAGAAGACTCTAGGGGCTCACTGGAAGGACCTACTCTGCCTCCTTTCTTCCTGTCCCTCATACTTCTAGGGTATGATTAACTTGGGGTCTAAATTTACATGTGAAATTATTCGTAATAGCCAACAGATGGAAACCCAAATACACAGCAACTGCTAAAAGGGATTAACAAATTATGATACACTTGTGGCATAAACTGGAAGACGATCTAGCCATGAAAAGGGCTGAAGTACTGATGCATGCTATCACATGGACGAACCTCAAAAACATGCTACATGGGGCCATTGCTGTGGCGTAGTGGGTAAAGCCACCACCTGCAGTGCCAACATCCCACATGGGCACCAGTTCGAGTCCCAGCTGATCCACTTCTGATCCAGCTCTCTGCTGTGGCCTGGGAAAGCAGAAGATGGCCCAAGTCCTTGGGCCCCTGTACCCACATGGTAGACCCACAAGAAGCTCCTGGCTCCTGGCTTCGGATAAGCCTAGCTCTGGTCATTGCAGCCAAGTGGGAAGTGACCCAGGGGATGGAAGACCTCTCTCTCTCTCTCTCTCTCTCTCTCTTTGCCTCTCCTTCTCTAACTCTTTCAAATAAATAAATAAATCCTTAAAAAAAAAAAAAAAGCTACATGAAAGAAGCCAGACACAAAAAGTCACATATCGTGCAGTTGCTTATACAAAATAACCAGAAAAAGTTAAACCACAGAAGCAGAAAGCAGATTAGCAGTTTCCAGTGGATGGGAGAGAAGCGGACTAGGGAGTGACTGCTTATTGGGTACGGCGTTTCCTTTAGGGAGAAGAAAATGTTTTGGAACTAGACACAGATGGGGTGCACTCAACGCCCCTGAGCTACATGCTTTCAGAGGGTTAATTTTCCAGTATGCGAATTTACCTCCATAAAAGCGTTGCACACGTGCACTCTGCCTGGGCAGTCCTGAATGGTGATACACACCATGCCAAACCATAAAGATGCCCCACCCTGGGTCTTTTGACATTACACACAAATAGAAAGAGACGGATTTCCTGTAAGTAAGCTGATCTTGAAGAAAAAAAAAGTAAGAAAATGAGAACTAAGCCATCTCAAAAAAAAAAAAAAAAAAAAACCCTCAAACCCTCAAAACTGTGACTTTGTCCTCTTTCCGTCTCCTCCATCCCACATCCCCAAATGTTGTAAGCCCCAAGCTCTGAGGACACCACACAGCAGGACCGGTACTGCAAAGACCTCCAAAAATGAAATTTGTCATGGTTTGTTTCCCCCAAATTAAACAGAAAGATCTGACAGGCCCTTAAACAAAAGAGGCATAAACTCACTGACAATTAGGGAAATCCAAATTAAACGAGTAGGGATCACTTTCCTCACCAGAGCGGGAAAATTGCAAAAAGACTGCTAACGCCCAGCAGTGGCCAGGCAATAGCTACTGTCCCGCCTGCTGCTGGCTCTCTCCACCAATGGCCCCTGGCAACACCTAGGACACTGTGACTCAGCTGTGAGAAGCCTTTCCTTCCAGCAGCAAAGCTGGTCGCTAAGAGCATGCGTGTAAGAACTGCAACCGCAGTGTTGTCGGTGATGGTCAGAACCCAGGACAGTCCTGAATGCCTGGTAACCAGAGACAGTTGAATAAACCATGGGACTGTGAGCACACTGGATGGTATGCACCTGTTAATAAGCACGCATTCAATCTGCCGTAAGGACAACTATTGTGAGAAAAATCATATTACATATGTTCAAGGGGTTCTCAAAAATTTCATAGAAAATGTGTATTACAAGATGCTGGCATTGTGGCACAGCAGGTTAAGGTGCCACCTACAACACCAGCATTCCATGAGTGCAAGTTCTAGTCCCAGCTGCTCCACTTCTGATCTAGCTCCCTGCTAAAGTGCCTGGGAAAGCAGCGGAGGGATGGCCCATGAACTTCGGGCCCTTGAACCCCCATGGGAGACCCCGATGGAGTTCTAGGCTCCTGGCTTCCGCCTGGCCCAGCCCGTTTAGTGAGTGAACCAGCAGGTAGACAATCTCTCTGTGTGTGTTTCTCCTTCTCTCTCTGTAACTTCACCTTTCAAATACATAAATCGGAGGAAGGATTGAAGAAAGGAAAGAAAGAAGGGAAGGAGGGAGGGAGGAAAGGAAGGGAGGGAAGAGAAGACAGAAGGAAGGGGAAAGAACTGTGTTTAAGAAAAAAGCTGTGCATGGATTTCAAAATGCTTTTTCATCAAAATAATTGTTTTTAAATTCCACTTTTCCAAGAACTTTGTGCAGTCCACTCATACCTTGTGCATACACTGGTATACTGCCTAGACAGAATGGAAAGGAACAACCAGAGAGCAAGGGAGAAAGATCCCTTTCCACCCAGCTTCCTGCTGGTGCATCTGCAAAGGAGCAGATGGTCCAAGTGCTCGGGCCCCTGCCACCACAAGGGAGACTTAGATGGAATTCCAGGCTCCTGAGTTCAGACTGGCCCAGCCCTGGCTATTGTAAGCATCTGGGGAGTGAACCAGCAGACAGAATATCCATCAATTGGTCAATTGATCTATCTCTGTCTCTCTCTCTCTCCTCCTCCCTCTGTCATTCTGCCTTTCAAATAAACTCTTTAAAAAAATTTTATCAGAAGCCGGCGCCGTGGCTCAATAGGCTAATCCTCCACCTTGCGGCGCCGGCACACCGGGTTCTAGTCCCGGTTGGGGCGCCGGATTCTGTCCCAGTTGCCCCTCTTCCAGGCCAGCTCTCTGCTATGGCCAGGGAGTGCAGTGGAGGATGGCCCAGGTGCTTGGGCCCTGCACCCCATGGGAAACCAGGAAAAGCACCTGGCTCCTGGCTCCTGCCAGGATCAGCGCGGTGCGCCGGCTGCAGCGGCGGCCATTGGAGGGTGAACCAACGGCAAAGGAAGACCTTTCTCTCCCTGTCTCTCTCTCTCACTGTCCACTCTGCCTGTCAAAAAAAAAAAAAAAAAAAAAAATTTATCAGATGCTATCCTGTAATTTTTCTAAAAGGTTAAACAATTTTTTTCCTGTGCTTGACTTTTATACATCCAAGAAAGATGAAGGCAAGAGTTCCCCAAAAACCTGCTCTGTTGGTATGTCCTGAAGTTAGTACAGCCTCAACCCCAGCCTCCTAAACCACGTATGTTCCATACAGACGACGTACCCCACAGTGCATCTGCACTCTAGCCCGAGTCCCAGAACAACCACCGAACCCGGGAGCTGACATTTAAAGGATTTCTTTTATAAAAAGATTCAATCTCATTAGACGTGATTGGTTGGTTGGGTATTCTTTAACTTTTAAAAAAACTTATATTTGAAAAGCAGAGAAAAGACAGTTCTCCCAACCACTAGTTTACTCCCCCAAATGCCTGCAATAGCCAGCACAGGGCCAGGCCAAAGTCTGGAACTAGAAACTCAATCCAGGTCTCTCACATGGTTGGTAGGAACCTAATTACTTGAGCCCCCACCTGCTGCCTCCTCGGGTCTGCATTAGCAGGAAACTGGAGTCAGGAGTGGGAGCTGCAGATTGAACCTAGGCCCTTTCATGTGGGACAGGAGTCTCAACTGCTTAACTGCTAGGCTAAACATCCAGTCAGTCACTTAAGAGATTTTTATAGCCGTTTGCTAGAGTAAGTCAATGTCTTTTTTTTTTTTTTTTCAAATTTTTTAAAGATTTTATTTATTTGAGAGGTAGAGTTACAGACAGAGAGGGAGAGACAGTGAGGGAGGTCTTCCATCTGATGGTTCACTCCCCAAATGGCTGTAATGGCTGGAGCTGGGCCAATCCAAAGCCAGGAGCCTTTTCCGGGTCTCCTACATGGGTGCAGGGGCCCAAGCACTTGGGCCATCCTCCACTGCTTTCGCAGGCCATCAGCATAGAGATGGATCAGAAGAGGAGCAGCCGGGACATGAACCAGTACCCATATGGGATGCTGGTGTTGCAGGCAGAGGCTTAGCCTTCTATGCCACAGTGCTGGCCCGATGTCTTTTCAATATTAAAAATTAAAAATTCGAATCAGGCTTATGCCTTTTGAATTTCATTTTTTCTGATCATTCATTTTTATTACACTTGATGACGTTATCCATCTGCAACATACTGGAAACTTAAAACTGGTCCTTCACCCAGACGGCTAGAGAAGCACCAGCCTCACGACAAGGGTCAGGTTTACGCTGATAACAGCATAGGAACAGACACTACCTGGGAACTCGAGCAGTGAAAGATCAAATTCTATTAAGTATATCTGGACTATGTTACTGTATTCCATTCACATGCTTATAAAAAGATACTAAATAGATTAGAAGAAAACTCTGGTGATCAGAACAGATTAGTGACCCTTGTAGGGGGATAATGAGCTGGCCCTCTCCTTAGGAACTCCAGATGTACTGATGAGAGAAGATGGAGAGAAGCGGAGAATAAATGGGACTCCAGACACCTTCAAGACCAGCTACCAACAGTTCACTCATCAAAGACACTTGTACTTTAGCCAAAACTGTTTACAAGACACAAACTTATCCTGCCTTGCACTTTTTCTCCCCTCTCCTACTTGTGTGCAACTGCTACTGAGGACAGAAGAAAGGCAGCAAAGAAGAAGAGAGGCCCAGGACTGGAAGAGGTAGTGGCAGTGTCTGTCTGTCTGTCTGTCTCTCTCCTGGCGTGACTCCATTCTTCCAAATCTTTTGAATCTTCTAGATGATCGGAGACATGTTTTCTCAAAGCAGTAGGTTCCAAATTGTGGTCATCAAGAAACATCAGACTGGAAGAATGAAGAACCAAATAAGCTTGTGACCCAAGGCTAAAAGAAAACTTAAAAAGCAACCGAACATGATCACTTGGAAATACAATGTGTTTCTTTCTCCTCTCAACTTTTTAAGCTAATGCTAAAGTGAAATGCATTTCCAAATCTGGCAGCTTAAATAAAAACAACTGTGCCTGACTCTTGGGGAAGTGGGGGGGGGGGGGGGTGAGAGGCATGAAATGCTTCACAATTCACAGCTGTGACGCTGACATAAGGAAATCCTGGATTCCACCCAAAAGGTGACCAGGCATCACAAGATCTGTAGCATATTTTGGTAGTTGAGGATTTTTGAGAAGTTAGAGAAAATGTAGGCTGTGTTCACCCCAGGTGGACTTTACATGACCAGCGGGAACCCTGTGGCTGACAGCGCCGTAATACTACTGCTTCCATTCTTTTCAACAGCCCTCATGGCGGGTTAGAAACATGAGCCAAGGACCCTGCAGGGTGGGACGTGCGGTGGCAGCTGGGTGATCTCAGAAAACACAGTTCCAAGGTGATGCTCTTTGGTCTCACTTGCTCTCCTTCCAGAACTCATCACTTGACCTCCAAATGATGTCTTCAGTAGGTGGTAACCCATGAGACACCTCCCCAGCCAGACACTCAGGGCCATGTGAGTCAGTGTGCCGCCCCCTTACAAAGGGAGTTAGCAAAGGGCTGTAACAAAGCGCAGTGCCAGGCAACCAAGTGGCGGGCACCACGCTCCTTCTCTGGCGTGGAACTGCCTGCACATTTCGTGCGTCAAGAAAGATTCAGCGGCTCTGCAAGGTGATGCTGCCATCCCATTACAAGCGCCGGTTTGAGTGCCCGCTGCTTCGCTTCTGATCCAGCTCTCTGCTCTAATGAGCCTGAAAAAGCAGAGGGAGATGGTCCAACTGCTTGGGCCCCAGCCACCCACCGGGGAGACCCTGATGGAGTTCCACGTGCCCGGCTTTGGCCTGGCCCAGCCTTGGCCATTGTGCCCGTTTGATGAGTGAACCAATGGATGGAAGAAATAACTTTGCATTTCAAATAAATAAATCCTGAGGAGAAGGAGGAGGAGGAGAGGTGCAGGTATTTGCCACTGAGGGAGAACTCCGCCACACCTGTGCATGTGCCCATCCCCTCCACGTTCTGCCAAGCTCTTTGCAGGGGATGAATGACCTTCCCCTTTGTCAGCTCCTACGCCCCCTTTCCACTGTGTCCTCCCTGGCCTCTCTCTTTGCAGTGACTGATGCTGTTCAGCAACTTCTAATTCTTCCCCCCTTTAATTCTCGCTCCTCTTCTTAGCTGCTTCTTCCATTTCCTGCCAGGGGGCCTGCGTCTCTTTCTGCTTTCTCTTCTTGATCAAAGACGCTTCCTAAGGCCCTGGGTGGGTCAGTCTATCTATCAACCTACCTAGATAGAGCTATTTCATCATCATCTCTTCCCAGGACATCAATTCTCCCCTGGCAACAGCCCCCAAATCGTCCCCATGCCCTCCTTGGACTCCTCTCCCTTACTGTCCACTCTCCAGTGAACCATTTCCCTTGCACGTGTGCCTGAACCACATATTTAACCCATTCAACAGCCTTTATTTTTTGCTACAGTGCTTCTGCCCTGAACAAAAGAGCTCTCCATGACCTCACTCATTCCTGCAACTCCCGGCTGCAAACCCTGGGAGTCCCTTTTGCTTACTTTCCCTTCCTCATCTTCAATTCTGATCCTTCATCATCTAAGTCTTTATATCTCTCCTCCCTGCCCTCCAGCACCGACCAGAACCTCCTGTTCTCTCCTAATGCTTCCTCTTTGCAAACTGGCCCATAGGCAGCTGTCACTGTGATCTGTCTACTGCCACCTCTGCCATTTGGACCTTCCTATCACGGTCCCAGCAAGTCAAGAACCCTCACCACCACCCTCTGAGGCAACCTGCACGACCCAAGAGTGAGGGGTAAGACAGATCTCTAGCTATGGAGCCTGCTGCTCATGCTTTAAATCACAGTGCCACTGCTATCCTGCCTCAGTCTCTGCATCCTTACAATGGGTTTGATAACAGTATCTCCCTCAGAGGGTTGCTGTGAGGGTAAGGGCAGTTAAAAGACATCGTAGTAGCCAGCACAGAAGGCACTACACCAACTGTCTCATTGCAGTGGTGCCCTGCTGGACCGAGCCACACACTGTCTCCTGAACCTGTGTGCAGTTCTGCGTTCTTGCACCTGCTCTTACCCAACTTACACAGACACGCTCTCCTCTTGGCCACAAGGAGTGCAAAGTCCACTCCTTGTCAAAGATCAGGTCTAATTCCCTCCCAAGCTGGGGCTCATTTCTCACTACTCCTTCTCTCTTGCCTCTGAATTTCTATAATGCTTACTAGAGGCCTCCAAATCTTTTAAAAATTATTGTATGTACGTATTTGTTTATTTGAAAGGCAGAGAGACAGAGAGCTCTCATCTGCTGGTTCACTCCCCAAATGCCCTCGATGGCCAGGATGAGGCCAGGAGCTAAGAACTCTATCCAGGTATCCCATAGGGGTGGCAGAGACCCAACTACTTGAGTCATCACCAGTGCCTTCCGGGAGCACACTTCCAGAAGCTGGAATCAAGAGCAGAGCCAGGACTCAGACCCAGGACCTCAGATGTAGGATGCAGGCAGCTCAATCCCAAGGCCAGACACCAGTCCTCAACTTGTTCTTTAATTACTAAGTATAGGGGGTTTGGGGTTGTGACACAGAAAGTTAAGCCACTTCCTGGGACACCTGCACCCTGTACTGGAGCACTGATTTTGAGTCCCACTACCTGACCCAATTCCCTGCTAATGTGCCTGGGACACAGTGGACGAGGCCTAAGTTCTTGGGTTCCAGATGAAGTTCCTGGCTCCTGGCTTCAGTCTGGCCCATCTCCAGCTATTGCAGCCATTTGGGGAATGAACCAGCAAATGGATCGCTCTCTTTCTCTTCCCCATCTCTGTCACTTTGCCTTTCAAATACATACATAAATCTTTCAAATAAATAAATAAACGGCTTCATGTAGAAGGCAGCCACACTCTGAACACTGGTGTTCAAGCTTTTTCCCATGGCGGCCCCCACATCTCAGAAACCCAGCTTCTTTTTCTGAAAGAGTTAATGATATCATCTCACTTACAAGGCTTCCTCAGGGTCCGCGGTGTGGCCTAGCGGGTAAAAGCTGCCACTTGTGATGCCAGCATTGGTTCCACATCCCATCCAGCTCCTTGCTAAAGGCCTGGGAAAAGCAGCAGAAGACAGCCCAAGTGCTTGGGCCCCTGCATCCATGTGGGAGACCCGGATGAAGCTTCTGGCTCCTGGCTGCAGTCTGGCCCAGCCCTGGACATTACAGCCATTTGGGGAGTGAACCAGCAGATGGAAGATCTCTTTCTCTCTCAACTCTGACTTTCAAATAAATAAATCTTTTTTTTTTTTTTTAAGGTTTCTTCAAAGATTGAGTTAAGAACATAGAACATCATCATCGGGCAAAAATGTCACTCCCCGCCAGTGATACCGTAAACCTCTAAGAGCAGCTCACCTTTCCCCCAGCTCCAAGGACAGAACCAGGCAGAAATGTGAAAGACTTGGAGGTGAAGACCAAATAAATGAATCCCTTTCCAGGTCTAATGGTCCTATGACACCATTCTGAAATGGGCTTTTCCATATCTCTTCTAAATAACTGGCAGTGCTTCCATCATCAAATGCATTTTAACATGCTCCACCTGCCAAGAACATAAACTTATTTTATTCTTGCTCTAATGAGAGAATATATTATCCACCTAACCTTTACTTAACTTTGATCATTTTTTTTCTTTTTTTTTTGATCATTTTTTTTAAGATTTGCTTTTATAAAATCCAGAAAGTCCACGCAGAAAAAAAAAAAAAGAAGAAGAAAGGAAGGAAAGAAAGAAATGGCAACACAAAATAACCTGAAGGATGTTTCATACCTAAAAAGGGAATTTTTAACCACAACCTTAGTCATAAGCCTTCAACAGGCGTAATAGGAAGCAGCAAAGATACAGAGTCAAGGAGAGAATCGGGCTGCAGGACGACTCAGGTTGGAGGGGGAGGGGGTGACGGGACTCACAAGACAAGCTGGCGGAAGTGGGGGGCTGTACCTTTGTCATGGCCGCCCCCACCTGACCACCTGTAGCAGCCTCAGAGGAAGCAGACACCCCCACACACACTTTCCAGTCGCATCTCAGCAGCCGCAAAGTGCGCACACACAGTCAGCCGACGTACACAACTGTATCACAAGCATCGGTGTGAAAGGGGAAAGATCTTCCACTCGTGATGGGGAACCTGTGTTATTCAGATCCTGCACTAAGCTCTGCCGAGGGGAGACCCCTCTAAACTCACACCTACACACCCCTGCTTCGCCAGCCTCCCACGTCGCCAATGCTGGTATCAAATAAGAGCTAGCAGCAAACACGCTGCGGAGCCCCTCGGGGTCCGTTCTTCTGCCTCCACAAATGGAAATATGCCAACGGCTCCAAAAGCAGAGAGGACCATTCTCTGCTTTCAAATCCAAGTGGACAAAGGAGAGACCCATGGCCCTCTGAACCGACATTGTCCTACAAATGAAAAGGCTGGCTCTTTTTTTATTGAATAAATGTAACTCACATGCTTGGAACAGTGTCCTTTGAGGGGGAATGCTTCAGACACATACAGAAGTCCAGGGGAGAGAAAACAGGAAAAAAAAAAAAAAGAAAAGAAAAGAAGAACAAATGTTTACAAGTCATTTTTAAACCCTTGCTTTGTTCCACTTGAGTAATTTTTATCACCATTTTAAGAAGCTCAATTAAAATGCACCTGCAGTGTACATTGGGAGAGAACACACCTGCTTTTCAAATATAACTTGAAAATAATGTGGTTTCCCCCACTCCCTGTCTTGGGACGCTCTCACTTTATATTCTCCTCTTACTTTAATTTAATTTATATTTAATTACTTTATATTTAATTTTAAATGAGAAGAAAAATTGAGTAAGCTCAAAATTTGGCCACACGTTGTATGTGTACACAACATTTAGTCTGTAAGAGCCCATCCTAAAGGAACCTCCTGGTTTCTTGCAGAATCATGATTTACCACTAATAATATTCTTTGTCCACTGAGACCAAAGAAACTACCGGAGCGTGTATCCTCACATTCCCACTTCCCATGTAACCCGCCTAGGGCCATCCTGAGTCAGGACACACAGAAAGCAGAGGCCTCCTTCCTCCGCCCAGCCCAGCTGAGTTCCACAGTGCTTGTTAAGACTCAGGACGAGTGTAAAATGTACTCCTCCAAAGGGTCACCACTAGTGTGAAGATGCTCCAGAGAGGCTCTGGCAAACCCTGCGTGCTGGCTTCATTTTGGACGCCTCTGGCGAGAAACAGCTGTCTTTGGCGTGTCTTCCAAAAGCAGGCTATGGCATCTGCAATTGCCTTCTTTACAAGAATGCAAATCCGATCGCCTGCAGACTACCCGAAGCAAGTGAGTGAACAAGCGAGGGAGGAAACACCAGTAAAATTTTGCGAACTGGAGCTTTCATCACAGATTTGGAAATGTCATTTCCTGCCATCGCCGCTCCCTAGTACGCACAGCCCTCCACTCCTCACCCCTTACTCACAGCCCAGCATAATGACTGTACAGGCAGCAACCTCAACTCACTCCTCACTAGCACCTGCTAGAACTCCTCCAGGAGAAAACAGTATAACCATGAGGGAAACCTGATACAGTATTTAAGAGATCCACAGCTTGAGTTTTTCTTTCTTTTCTTCCAAAGATTACCACAAAGTCAAATTCCAGCCTCATTAACAAGACAATTTAATGCTTTTGTAATTCCACTCCTACGTTTATGCCCAGCACAAATGAATATGTTGTGTTCACCCAAAGGTACCTTCTAGAAGGTTCCAAAAAGTGCTATTCATGATGGCGCCAAACTGAAAGCTACAAAGATGAATAAACAATAGTACAGTCACACAGTGGGATACTGTGTACAATGGAGAACAAAGATCAACCATCACACAACAATCTGAATAAATTTCACAACCATATCAATTGAAAGAAGGCATGCAAAATAGTATATGCTAAATACCCATGTATATAAAGTTCAAAAACAGAAACAGTTATTCTTTTAAAAGTCAGAGAAGCAGTTATCATGGGTGGGGTGGTTCCTGCAAGGGAGCATGAAGAATTTCTGGAATACTAATAGTGTTCTGTGCCTTGATTTGTGAAAACTCCATCAGTATGATGAATGTATGTGATATGCATTCTTTTATCTATGTATTCTCCTTCAAATAAAAAGGTAAATACAATTAGCTTCTCTCGGAAAAACAGATTTACAGGTGTGAAAATTAGAGTGGCTCAGATACTAAGCTTAAGAACTGGGTTCAAATTCCAGGTTTTACCATTAATTACTCAACTTTAACTTCTCTGGCTTCCACTTATTCAAAATGCAGCCAGTAGCAAAGACTGAATGACCAAATGCGGATTTGCAAATGATGACCACTAGTGCCTGAAACAGTAACACTGTACTTTTCCAAGAATTTAAAGTTTTAGGGTTGGATACAAACATAAGTATACATGTAACTGGTAATACAGTGCTACCAATTTGGTATTTGAAGGCTTCCTAATGATCAAAGGCATACAGCATTTGTTCCACCCAACTTAAAGCACCCCTCCTTGAATCAACAATTTGAAACACTGGGAAAGTTTTATTAACAGAAACTTGGGAAAAGCATCATGACACACAAGATGATGTCCAAGATTAAAGCTGCATCCCAGGGCTGGTGTTGCGGTGCAACGAGCACTGGTCCGAGTCCCAAGACCTCCATTTCCCATCCAGCTCTGTGCTAACGCACCTGGGAAAGCAGCAGAAAACGGGCCAAGTGTTCAGGCCCCTGTCACCCAACGCGGGAGATCAAGATGGAGTTTGAGGCTCCTGGCTTCACCCTGGCACAGCCCTGGAGAGTAAACCAGCAGATGGAAGATCTCTCTCTTTCCAACTATCTCCCTCTCCGACTTTGCCTTTCAAACAAATAAAGAAATCTCAAAATAAATAAATAAAGAATAAAGAAAGCTGAGTACTAAGTGCACCAGATGGATGCTTCTCACCCCAACAATCTTCAATGCTCTGGCTCAGTATTTACTTCTCTTTCTCACTCACCTTGCATTATTGTTCCCCCCTCCCCTGCTTCTCACCCATTGAAATCCTATTCCCAATTCAGTGCCTGGTCAAGGCAAGCCCCTATGGTGGGGACAGCCTTCCAAGCTATGAGGCCTTTTCCTTCCTCTGAAGCAATTCTCATTTAGTGCAAGAGTCTTGGATCGCTGAGCCGTCAAGTCGTGATTTAACCAGTTACATGTTCGCCGCTTACCTCCCCCAGGGAACTGTATGTGTCTTCCCAAAGGGCAAGGCCCTGTGTGTGATATTTATTTTAATCCCCTCAATACCTTATATGTTGTAACTACTAAGTGCTTGCCACCCAGGGCTCTTGCTGGGGGTTCAGGAAAGCACGCCATGTCTAAACGCACGGCTAAGGTGCAGGCTGGGGCTTCTTTCCTGAGTGAAGTGCATTTGGCCAGTGGCATGTCACAACTAGAATTCTCTGTCAAGTACTGACCTTCTTTTCTCTGTGGGCTCTGCAGTGTAGACCAGCACCGTGATATGGAAATGTAAGGGGAGGCACATACATGCTTGCATAAATTTCCAGGAGCCACATTCAAAAGGGAAAAAGAAACAAGTGGAACTAACCTTAGTATTTCTTAAGCTATATATGCAAAATACTGTCATTTGAACCTGTCATCAATACAATAAGAATCATGAAGAAAATGTTTTGTATCTTTTTTGTGTATAAAATCTTGGAAATCTGACGTGTATTTCACAGGACATCTCTGCTTGGATTAGCCGTACTTCAAGTGCTCAAAAGCCACACGTGGTTGGTAGGTGGCCACCACGGCGGACAGGGAGATGAGAGCCCACGCTGGACTACGTGTTTTCCATCCACTCTGAAAAAAATTTAAGATCTAACAATCCCATAGGGATTTGTGGTGCTCTTCCTGTATCTTGCTCTTGGAAGCTGAAGAATATATTTCAAGCAAAAGCATTTCTTACAGTTGTTGCCTTCAACATCAGTCTCATAGTATCTGCCAACCTACTATTTAAAATGGTGATTTAACAATCTAAAAATGGTGATTATGTAATCTAAACTTAATAATCTAAAATGTGGTAGGCTGCTATGATTTCTAAAATTAAATTTATAAATTACGTAAAGTGCATAAATTTGTAAAATTCTTTTCTTAGGACAAAACTCAACCATATAATCACTGGGACTGTGTTATTCTGCTTATGTCCTAATCAGAGCGACTAGCCTGGGGCTCTGCCCCAGGAAGTGCTGTCATAAATCCACAGTGAAGGGAATGGGCAAGCAAGAATCTGGTATAAAAGGCCCAGCCTCCCAACTGCTAGCCAGTTAAAACATGGTGGCAAGAGGTGGCATTTGTTCACAATCATTCATGGATCAAGAAATGATAAACCTGAAGAATTGCGTTCAGGCAGAATTGAAGTTTCTTGAAAATCAGTCCCATAACGGGGGAAAGTCACTGGCAAACTAAAATTAAACCTCGTTATCATGTACAAGTTATTAAAATGTCTACAGTACTTTAGCATTATATAAAGTCCTCCGCTGCATCTTATCTAGACAACAAACATACACCAACTATCACCCAAGCCAACTGGCACAGTAGTTTCTTTGTCCTATGTGCCACAAGAAAACAGATCTGGAAATATGTGCTCAAACCAAGTAACTCATGGGGACACAGCCTTAAAGAATATCTTCCATTCATGAGAAATTTTCTCCATTCATTTTTACCAAGCAGTGAAGCATATTTTACATCTGATTTTAAGTCATTTAAGAAGTTTTTATTTTGGAATTTTATGACGATCATGTTAAGGATTAGTTTCTACTGTGGACATCACAAGAAAAAATGACTAATTACATGAAGAGAGAAGATTAAATGAATCATGGATTCCAGTAGAATCTCCTCAGTTGCTGAAATTATAATTAGTAAAATATTTAAGGGGGAAAAAAAAGAGATTGGCTTAAGTTAGTCACAGTCTTTTGAGGGGGAAAGATAAGACTTTTTTACTGGCCTAATCTCAGATCTAGAATCTGAAAGTGCAGAATTATCACAAAGTTTTCCAGAAGGTCAAAATATGGAATAAGTACAAGAAAAAAATGTGCTAAATGTGGAGACATTGTCTTATGAGATGTTATTATTATTTAGGTCTCTTGAGTATTTTATTATTATTATTATTATTTTTTTTTTTGACAGGCAGAGTGGATAGTGAGAGAGAGTGACAGAGAGAAAGCTCTTCCTTTTGCCGTTGGTTCACCCTCCGATGGCCGCCATGGCTGGCGCGCTGCGGCCGGCGCACAGCGCTGATCCGAAGGCAGGAGCCAAGTGCTTCTCCTGGTCTCCCATGGGGTGCAGGGCCCAAGCACTTGGGCCATCCTCCACTGCACTCCCTGACCACAGCAGAGAGCTGGCCTGGAAGAGGGGCAACCGGGACAGAATCCGGCGCCCCGACCGGGACTAGAGCCCGGTGTGCCAGTGCCGCTAGGTGGAGGATTAGCCTACTGAGCCGCAGCGCCGGCCTTGAGTATTCTTAACAGGTATTCAGAACCATAATGTACTTTGGAATGGTTCATGAATACAGCACAAAAAAGCTGAAGATGTTAGCAGAGAACTGTGAAGCAAGAATCTAGAGGCTGGTGTATGGTGCAGCAGTTAAACTGGCCTTCTGGCCGCCCCATCCGGTGTCAGGAGTGCCTGGAAGGAACCCTGGCTCCTCTTCCAATCCAGGCTCCCATGCACGTGCACTCCGGGAGGCGGCAGGTAACAGCCCAGGTATTTGAGTCCTTCCACCCACATGGAAACCTGGGTTGACTTCCGGGCTGCTGGCTTTGACCTGAACCGGTCCTGGCTATTTCAGGAATTTGGGGAATGAACCAGAAAATGGAAGATCTCTCTCAATCTCTTTCTCTCCCTCTGTGAACCAGCACTGTGGCACAGTAGGTTAAGCTGCCATCTGAAGCACCGGCACCCCATATGGGCAATGGTTTGATTCCTGGGGGCTCCACTTCTGATCCAGTTCTCTGCTATGGCCTGGGAAGGCAGAGGAAGAAGGCCCAAGTACTTGGGCCCCAGCCACCCATGTGAGAGACCTGGAAAAAGCTCCTGGCTCCTGGCTCTGGATCAGCACAGCTCCAGGCCGTTGTGGCAATTTGGGGAGTGAACCAGTGGATGGAAGATCTCTCTCTCTCTCTCTATCTCTCTCTGTCTCTCTGTAACTCTGGACTTTTGAATAAATAAATAAATCTTTCAAATAAATTTTAAATAATCTAGTACACTACCTTAAGAAGAAAAATTAAAAAAAAAAAGACTGCTGGATTTTTATTCTAATAGTAGCCCAAATACATAAAAACCTAACTTTTACTTTTGGGTGAAAATGCACAAATCTATTTGAAATTAATCCAGCAACAAATTCTTATTTGGCTTCAGGTACACAACAGCATACCCAGGTGTTTTAAATTAATAATGATATTTCTACATGAACTGGTGATTTTCAGTTGTTTATGTATTCTACTAAAAATCATTAAATCTTAAAAATCATGAGGGAGCCTAAAGACGTTTATCCCAATGTGTCTGCAACATATGTGTGTGTATGTGTGTGTGTGTGTGTGTGCATGTGTGTGTGTCCATCCTCAGGGAGATCCTGACCAACAGCAGGCTCTGACTCAGGAGGTGTGGGGTGGGCCTGAGGCTGCATTGCTAACAAGCTCCAGGTGCCACCAAGCTGCTGGCGGGGACAGGCACTGGGGAGCCAAGCTCCAGCCACGCTCCAGCCAAGCCCGTGGGAGGCCCCACAGCCTCTGCTTGCGCCTCTCCAGTGAGCAGGGGCTGAGGGCTGCCTCCGTGGGTAGACATGACAGGGATATGACCTGCAGGACCACAAAAACGTTACATCCTCTCCTGACAGCTGCTCTCCATGGACCATCCCTGCTTCCTTCGGCTACTCTAAGAACTAGCAGCTTCCAGACTTCTCAACATCTTGATCACAGATGTGGCCAACATCTGCCTTTTAACAAATCCCTGGGGACCAGGCGTCGTATTCCACACCCGGGGCAAGCAGACATGAGAAGGGGTGGGTGAGACCGCTAAGTCCCCTGAGCCTAACACAGCCCCAAGGAGCTGTCACCTTCTGTGAGGGCCTCACTGCACTGCAGGTGCACAGTGCTGTGGAAGAACAGGCACCAAGCAGGTGCTCCACATTCTGCACACAGACAACTCCATTTTCTTTAAACTCAAATGTAGGAATTTACAGTTATACCTGTTTAATGTCATCTTGTTGCTTTGGGTGTGGCATTCTCCAAGGTAATGTCAAATTTTTAAAATAAACGACCAAATCAGGAATATTTTCAGAAAATGACTCATACAGATCCTCATAAAAATTTACAGATCAAGGGCCAGAGCTTGGCGTAGTGGGGAAAGCCACTGCCTGCAGGGCCAGCATCCTATATGGGTACTGATTTGAGTCCCAGCTGCTCCACTTCCGATCCAGCTCTCTGCTATGCCCTGGGAAATCAGTAGAAGATGGTCCAAGTCCTTGGGCCCCTGCACCCACGTGGGAGACCCAGAGGAAGGTGCTGGCTCCTGGCTCCGGATTGGCCCAGCTCTGGCTGTTGCAGCCATTTGGGGAGTGAACAATGGATGAAAGATCTCTCTCTTCTCTCTGTCTGCCTCTCTGTAACTCTGCCTTTCAAATAAAAAATAAATATTTTAAAAATTTATAGATCATAAATGTATCTAGCAGATCACATACCCAAATATACACAAACACACTTAGCAATAATAATTATAGAAAAGAACATCCTTGGGACCACTCGCCAGGCTGAGAGATAAAACACTGGCAGGAACTCAGAAGGCCCCAGTGAGCCACCTGCCCAGCACATTCCACCCACCAGCTCTGCGGGTAACCATTAGACTCGTTCTATGACCATTACTCCTAGAATTTCCTTTCTTGTTTTACCACCTATGTATGTATTCCTAACATTATCTTTAGTTTTGCCTGCTTTCACACTTCACATGAATACAATCATTCCACACAGATCATTCTGTGTCTTGGTCTTTCATTCCATAGTAAGATTCACCCATTCTGTCGCACGTCTCTTTGTCTCACATACACATAGAACTCACTACATGCCCCTCTCTTAAGCACGTCACGGATACTAACTCATTTAATTCTAACAGCTCTATCAGGTAGACCGTGTCATTGTCCCCGACGTACAGATGAGAACCACGAGGTACAGTGAAGTTAAGAAGTTTGCCCAGGATCACACCCTAAGTGGCAAAACTGAACCCAGACACAATCTTTGTTCCTAACCACCAAGCAATGCCGCCTCTCTGCACCCTCCCGTACTTGGTTTTCAAAGCTATTACGCACTGCCAAATAGTATCCCAGTGCATAAGTACAGTAAAATGTGTTGATTTAACATAATGTTGATGAGTAGTTGGCTTGCTTTTAGTTTCTGTTCCATTTTTTAAGTTAATTATTTTGTTTATTTGAAAATTGAGGGGGGTGAGGCAGGTAAGGGGGAAAGGGGGAGAATGTGTGTGTGTGTGTGTGTGTGTGAGAGAGAGAGAGAGAGAGAGAGAGAGAGAGAGAATATGAATCAATCTTCATCTACTGGTTACTTCCCCAAATGCCAACAACAGCCTGGGCTGAGTTAGGTTGAAGCCAGGAGCCAGGAACTCAATCCAGGCCATCCACTATACCAAATACCCACTCCCAGTTTTTTTCTTATGAACACAGCTGTTTGAACATTTTTGTCTGTGTTTCTTAAATACACAGGGAAGAGTTGTTGTTGGATATGTACCTTTGAGTAAGATTGTTGAATTATAAAGTTACCTACAGGTGCAACTTGATTAGATAATAAACTCTTTTCCAGTGTTACTGTGCCAAGTTGTACTCCTACCAGTTGTATACAAGAACTCCTATTCATCCACATGCAAACCAACACAAAGTATAACCAGATATTTTCATCTGTGCCAATCCAGAAGGTATGCCACGGTAAGTTATTACAATTTTGACCTATGTGTTTGATTATCAGTGAGACTGAGCATCACATATATAAATGCTGCACTGGGGAGCACTGACTGTTCTGTGGGCAGCAAGATGTCACGGATGATTGTTACAGCGGCAGAGTCGTGGAGGACACTCACTCACTCAACAGGCCACCTCTGAGCGTGCCTCTTAGTGCCCAACGCTGTTCCAGGCACGGGGAATCCCACACTGAGCCAAAGGAGAAAAGAGCAGAGAAGGGGCCGGTGTTGTGGCATGGCAGGTAGAGCTGCCAGCTGCAGTGCCGGCATCCCATATGGGTGCCAGTTCAAGTCCCAGCTGCTCCACTTCTGATCCAGCTCTCTGCAATGGCCTGGGAAAGCAGTGGAAGATGGCCCTAGGCCTTGGGCTCCTGCACCTACGTGGGAGACCTGGAAGAAGCTCCTGGCTCCTGGCTTTGGATTGGCACAGCTCCAGCCATTGCGACCATCTGGGGAGTGAACCATTGGATGGAAGACCTCTCTCTCTCTCTCTCTCTGCCTCTCTGTAACTCTGCCTTCAAATAAATAAATAAATCTTAAAAAAGAAAAAAAAAAAAGAGCAGAGAAGCAAGAAGGATCTATGCTCAAAGATCCAAAATGCTGAGACCATGGTGACATGGAGACAAAAAAAAAAAAACGATCTCAGATGGCATGGCCAAGAGGCAAGGTGGACCCAACAGTGCAACTCAGAAAATTCCAACGGTCAGCTTCCCTTTCGAGGATTTATTTCCCAGATCAAACCTCAAAGTAGCCAGGAAGCACAAAAGCCTCTGGCTTCCGCAGCCAACACACAGATGACAAAGTGAAGGCAGCGTGCCCCAGGGGCAAGTCTTTGGAGAGAAGAAGAAGAAGAAACGAAACAATCTGCCTCTTGGTCTGACAGTATGGAAATGCAGTTGTTCAACCTACAGAATGCAAAAAGTCAAGGGGTGTGGGTGAGACCACTGTGGCACTGAGCTGAGGGCAGGATCTCCGACAGATTGCAAGGGAAAACAAACCAGAGCTACACGAGAAGAATCCCCCATCGCATGGACACATGTTAACAAATAAGCTGCAGAAGCACGAACATACACTTGAACTCCCTGGGAAGTGTGAAGCACAGCAGTGCCCCCATCCGCCATCTTCCCGTGCGTCCCCACTCTGCTGTCTCCTCTGACTCGTGTTTTCTGCTAACCTTCCTCTTGGAATCCTCTGACAGTGACTCACCGGCCGGCGAGGCTACTGGGCACCACCGCAGCCCTGCACAGTTGGCGCTGTGTAGGCGGCCAGCGGCTCGGGGGACTGCAGGCTCTATGGGTGATTTCCTTTCTGCGTGCAGGGAAGGCTGGCTTTTCTGCCACATTTCCCTCAAAGCACAGCCCTGATGGGGGGCTGCTGCTACAGGAAGACATGGCCCCCACTGCGTCCCTGCATCACAAGGGAACCAGAGGCAGTGACGGAGAGTCAGCGGGGGGCCATCGGCACACCGATGGACTCTCATAAAACCAAGAGACCAGAATTCTTTAAGAAAGCTCCAACTAATATTTTCCAACCTTTCACTGAGAGCGAGGCTAAAACCACATGTTTTGAAGGTCTTGCATGGGGTTATTATTAGAAGTCACAATTCTATTGATACTGATGAGTCATTCGTATGGGCGGAAACCAGGAGCTCCATCCCCATGGTGTTGCACAGGCACTGGGGCTACGTGTTCGTTACTGGTCAGAGAGGTGCCGGGAGCCGAGCTCCTCCAGGCTGTGTGCAGCTGTCCAGTCCCAGGCACATCTGCCCTTAATCCTCCTCTTCAGGAGAGCTGAGGATGATCCGATCGACTTCGGTCTACACCAGAGGAAGTGAATGCCAAAACCTCAGAGAACGGCACCATTTCATACTTTCCGATGAAAATAAGCAAAACCGACCTCCGAAAACAAACAGTGAAACCATCTCTGAAAATACATGCTGGCTTGACAATGACCTAGGGTCAGGTGTTTTGTTTTCACCTCAATAACACACAGTGCATATAAACAAAAGCTGTCATCGCACAGGGACTTGAGCCACGAGAAGGCACGCCAGGCAAGTGACTCTCACTCCCTCTGCTGCCTGAGCTCTACTGGGGGCACCCTGCTGCCCTGGGGTGGGGGTTGGTGATGAGGGTGCGGAGAAGTGGGTCAGGTTTCCGTTGCTCCAAGAAAGGTTTCCCCCAGAAAAGGAAATGAAACAAAAATCAGTTTTCCTAAGGCATTTCCAGAAACGCTGCGACGCTTTGAGCGGCACGGGTAGAAATCAGTCCAATTTTTCTACCCTGCAAGCTGAAGGCTGGGTTTGGCTCCTGGAGAGAGAAGGGCACACAGCTCAACAGCGTCCAGGCATCTGCGAAGAACCTCTCAGCAGCGAGCCGCCCCGGCGCTCTCCCAGGGCGGCGCTGGTACCGTGGGCAGCTTACAGTGCGGTCAGCTGAGCGCTGAACAGCTGCATGAGTCAGCACGCGCTTGTGGAAGGAGACTGCTGACATGCTAAATGACTCTTGCATACTTAAGGTGCACACACCTACCCAGCAAAAACAAAAACAAGGGTACATGCAAACGAGCTAATGGGAACCTCTCTACCCCTGCAGTTCCTGTTTTCCAAGGTCAGACCCACAATACAAAAATGGATGCCACTGCTCAACCAGAAGGAACGGCGAGTGATAATTAATACCGGCAATAAACAAACAACTTACTCTCTGTGTTGCCATGTGTGCAACAGCTGCATTCAAATCTCGGGAGCCGGTTAATTTTAACTGGTTTTAATTTTAACTAGATTTAACTGGTTTTCCTCCCCTTCTGAAAAATCAAAATAGCCGCCATACCGACCACAGAACTCGTAACAGACAAGCACAGTTCCTGTTTTTCAGAGGGGACTTACTTTCAAACCCACAACATCAAGACGCTTAACCTAAGTGGAAATTTTCAATGTGTTGTTTAATGTGGGAGACTCAGACCTGTGCACTAATTCAGATCCCATGCACACCGGGCAATAATCCCTTGCTAGAGTTTGCCCAGCGTGCTTTTTCTTCCCCCTCTCTCTTCTCTCGTTTAATACAGGATTCAAAAGGCCACGGGAAACCCAGCTGCCTGGCACTCAGGGCGCACTCTGCCATAGGCATGGTGCGGTGCTAGTGAGACAGCACTCCTAGATGCCCGTGAAAACACTCTCGAGTTTAAACCCTGGGTGGGGAGTTAGATCTGTGATTTAAAGAACAGAAAATGACAGTGTAAGGATCATTCCAAAACCGACAAAAAGAAACACTCTCGAGTGCCCTTGAGGAGCCGCCCAGCCGGAGCAGGACGTGGGGCCAAAGTGCTCTACTTGACACTACTGGACTTCATCCTCAGTCTCACCCCAGCTCTCTGATACGGCTTCTGGGATTAATCTCGTTCTGCAGTGCATGGCTTTCTCCTAGGTTAGCACACCATATCCTCAGAAACATTTTTACACTTCCGACTGTTGAGTCCTAATGTTTTTCCTCCAAAAACAGTGCTCAACAATTAGAAGAAGAAAAAAAATAAGGTGGAGAAAGAGCTACAAAGTGGAAGGAAATGAAGTCTGGGAGAAAGGAAGACAGAGGCCTAACTCAGCTGGGCAGATACAGGAAGAGTCGGAGCTGGAGCCAGGTCCTCAGGAGACAGAGCAGTTCTAGAGAAAGCTCCCCCCCCCCCCCTCAGGCACCTGCTCAGGCTGACCCACAGCAGAGGAGGGACACCGAGGCCAGCGGAACAGTTCCACACACAGACACTAGATGGCGCCATCAACTCAGCATAGCATGGTTGCTGGAGCAGTTTGTGGTGGGGGAGGGGTGGCCCGGAGGGCATATCCAGACTCTTCACCGCCAGCTTTTACCAGGCAGCAACTCTACTAAAATGAGCACGGCTTCACCAGTCAACTCCCCTCACATCCGGATGTCACCACCACCACCCCAAGAGTATGGGACATACCAATCTGGGAATACACTTACCAATTCAATTTTTATGAATGAAACTGGAAGGCAGAGAGGGTAGGTGAGATTGGAGTCAGTGCTTTTTTTCTCTTTTTCTTCTAAGATTCAATATTCAAGGGGATAAGAGAATGTTGGTCTCACTACTACTGACTGACAAAAGTTCCTCATCACGGACCACATGCCTGCCCCTGGTAGCTTGGTTAATGTCAACCACCACCCAACCCACCACATAGGTTTATGTGATCAAACCCAGTGCCCGGCAAAGGGCAATGAGGCTTGCTGACAACTGCAGTATTAAACCCTCTGCATTTTGGGTCTACTCTGTCTGTATCCTTTAATTGGCTTCCCTGTATTCTCTGTCCAGGGTGAGGTTTATGAAGAGGTTTTTCTTCATTCAGAAATGTACTTCCATCACCAGGTTACCAGTGTGGCAAATGCTAGCAACCTCATCTTCAGGGCTTTGTTTCTTATTAATGCGCGGATGCCTAAGACAAGACATGCACTGGGTGTGCTCACAGTTACCGATATCTGAGCAAAACCTGTTCATAAAACCCTTCCCTGAGGTGGAACTCCAGGGACCAGATAGGGGAACTGGGTGGCCAAAAAGCACCAGGGAACAAAGCCAAAGAGCAAAGACAGAAAGAGGGTGCTGGGAGAGCTACGTACACCCTGCCCCGCTTGTTTATAATCAAGATAGAAGCCATCAGCCGTGACACTGACCTTGCCGGGGAGGTGGACGAACAGGAAGAGCTAACTCAAACTATGTCGACGTTTCCCTCTTGCTAATGTCGTTCAGAGTTAATTTTCATTTTTTCCAGTTTGACTTTTCGGGGCTTATTCATTTGCATAATATGGAATCCAGAACCCATAGAGAGAGTCTACAAATCAATGCAAGTAATTCTCACACTAAATCAGCAGCTTCGATTGAAGCTCATCATTGTTTGCATAGACATCTTTATGCACAGATTCATCGAGTTGATTTTTTTAATCACTTACAACCTCCAACACTGACACTCGAAGCGTCTCCCCATTTAGCCATCTCCAGAATTTGAACTAAATGCTGAAAAAGCAGCACAGTACATTCATACTGTTGATCATTTCCTGAGCCGAGCGTTCAAGCCGCTCCCAGGAATAGTGCCTCTTGACTACAGGCGGCAGCTAGGGTGACTGCCCCGGCAGAGCTGAGCCAGCATTCTGAAGAGTGACCCTGCAAACCCAGGGTGGCTGGGGGTCACCCCAAACCGACGGCCAAGCTGAGTCGGTGAAAACCATTCACCACTCAGTGCCAGGGTTGCAACATGCTCATCTGGCAAGCTAATCTCTTCCTGAAACTGACCAGCATGAGAACAAAGGTTGCCTGCATTTATCTGTTGCTGGTAGCTAACATGTCTAATTAGGGACTCTCATGAAGTTGATTCTGAATGAAATTCTTCTCCAGCAGAATACTTATTAGAGGGATGATCTCCTTTCTCTACCCCACCAAAAAGAAGAAAAAAAAAAAGGTAAAAAACAAATTCTTCCCTAACAGCAAGGTGGAGGGGTGAGCCACAGGTAAACTCTGAGGACAGAGCCAGGGCTCTCTCATGGCCCAAGACAGTTCTTTTGCCTTTCCATGCCGTCGTGTTTTCCTCTGACCCCTAAAGGGGAGCTAAGATCTGCGGAATGCAATTTGTTCATGAGTCGTGTGAGATGCACTCCCTCAGGTTCCCTCGGGAATTCTTTTCAATTGTAGTCTTCAAACAGATGTCCACAAGACACCCAATATTCCAGCGTGAGCCGGCCCACGTTTCCACTCCTGAGAACTACGGAGGACGGTTCCGACTTCAAATGAAGAAGTAAAGGAGAGAGACAGAAAGAGGGGCGTAGTGGGTAGCTAAGAGAGCTGGCCCTGGCGCCAGACAGCCAGCATCCAGTTCCAGCTCTGCCACCCATTCATTAGCTGAGTGACATCCGTGCTACGCTTTCTGCCACCGAGACACTCAGCTCCGGGTGTCACGAGGACTGCATGTGTTAGTGTAAGCAGAGCATCTAGGAAGGTCTCCACACAGCTTAGCTATCACCAAAGACAAAGGAAATTCTGGGGTTCTAACATACCGTATAATAAAACTTGCTGCAAATGGACACCATCAGCATTCCGAGACAGTGCCTCCAAGACGGTGTGCAGAGGACGCAAACCGCCTGCTCCAGGGCAGCCAGAGGTTTCAGACGGAAGCCGGACTCACATTCACTGCAGATCCCTGCACAGGTCCTAGGCACTTCAGACGACCCAGAGGGACCGTCCACCTAGAATCTGACCAATCAAGTGTCGCCAAAACGCCCCTAACTGTGCTCAGAGTAAGAACCCTAACCTATATGGAAGTGAACGTCAACTCTTGGCCATTCGTTCTGTTTTTATCAGGTTCTGGAAGCACTGGTAAATAAATCAATTCTGGACTCTGTACACGGGAAATCACCTTTTGCCAAAATGGCCCCAGGTGTTATATCGCGGTCTGTGCAGTAAAGGGCCAAAGACAGCAGTGGACTAACAGGATCAGAAGGCCCTGAGTTTCAGACTGGCCTGGACCACAGTTAGTTCACCCCACAATTCCCTTAGGGGGGCTTCTCCAACCTCCCCATCAGGTCAAATCCTCCCACGGCGCGCTCTCACACTTGGAACACTCCTCCGTCCGGGAAGCAGGTATCTGTTCCTAAATGACTGGTGTCTTGCTTCCCACTGAGGGCGGGGCCCAGGGCTGAACCTGCTCCCCACTAGCACCAAGGACGTCTAACACGATGCCGGCCACACCGGAGACACTGGGCATACATGCACTTGAGGAGTGAAGGAGCCATCTATCTGCCTCTATGAACGGTGTTTCCGGACAACGGGCCCACCCTGTACTAGCCTACGGGACGGGCAGAAAATAACGACCGGCAGACACCCGGGCACTGCATGGGAAGGAAAGTTGCTGAGCAGGCACGCTTTGCTCTCTACCTGTGGAACAACAGGAATTGTTCCTCTCTCCCAAGTGTGAGGACCCCAGCTTTCTGTGGATTAGACTCAATGCACATCCCAACCCCGGGCGGAAGGACAACGGGGAAGAGGGACCAAAAGACCACAGTGCAGGACTCCAGTGGGCCCTGGAAACTCAAGAGAGCTTCCTTCTGAAACTCCCTGGGAGTCTGTGTGCATGCCAGGGACCCTAGGGACTGGTGAGAATAACAAGGGGTGCGGGATGCGGCTGCTTGGGGAAGGAGAGATGAAAGGTGACACAGCCCGGGAGGGAGCGCCGAGCCCACGCGGCTCGCAGCACAGCGGCAGCAGCCTGTCCTACAGCCTTCAGGAAAGGAACAAAAAAAAAGGTCAGGGAGGAGAAATGACACGTCTCAGAACTAAAGGACAATTCATGATCAGGCTCGGGAACAAAAGGAAAGAGAAGCCGGGGAATGTGCTGGGGCATCGGGGGCTGAGGCGGTCACTGGGGGAGACCGAGGCACTTGGGCTGAGCCCAGTGCCAATGCCAGGCATCAATGCAAGTGAAAAGGCTTTCAGATTGCGGAGGTTTATTATTTTGGAAAAACAAAGGCGAAATTCCTGCCTGATTTTTGAAGTAGTGCCACTAGCAGGAGGAGGAGGCTGGATTTACATATTCTTCAGAAATGAAAGGGCCCTTGAAAAGGACGCCAGGATGCTTCCAGCTTTGAGGCAGCTGAGCTGAATGCTGATAGGAAGAGTGCCTTTCAGCTTCAGGTGGACTGTATTGGAAATTAACAAAAATGCGGAAACCTTGAATTGACAAAGGAAGCCAGCACCACTTGTCTATTACATATCATTCCAGACCCAAACACAGGGTGAGTTACATCTTGGGCAATCTTAAGGAGTTGAGGAAAGGTTATGGTCACAACAGGTTTCAATTTGGACTGGAACAATTTGTAAATATTGACATGAAACTGAAAGCCGAGACAGCCAAGGGTCATACATTGTCACTGACAATGCGGAGCTGTTTCCCTCAATCCCAGGGCTGTGCGCTGCTTTCCCCCAACACGGCTCCAGCTCTGCACAAAGCTGCTTATCTGGTTTACCAAAGAAATTCGAATTTTTGCACCCAGCCCTGACTTCTGAACTTCAAATACCTCTATTAGGGTCATATGTCATTGGAGCTTCTTCAGCATCCAGACAGGGAAAGCAGAGCGGGAGGCAGATGTACGCTGTTGTCTACATTGCAGATTTTGTCAAATACATTCCATCCTGCATGTTCCGTCTGTATTGTTCCCTATTCTGAGAGTAGGGGCCGTATTATCTACATGCTACAGTCCTATGCCACGCCCATGGCTGACTCAGGGGTATAGTGTGTGAGTGTATACAGGATGGGGAAATAATCTTTAGACCATCAAGAAAACACATTGCATTGAGATGCAGTTCATTCTGACATTAAGATCGGAACCTTCCAGCTTCATAGCATGGGCACAATGCCTACTTCCCAGAGTCACTTTGAGGAGCCAAAGAGGTATGCCCAGGGAAAGTAGTGAGCCCTGCCACTGGCACACCAAGAGCATTCAACAAGTCAAGTTCATCATTTTAGTGGGTCTTTCCAAATGCCAAACTCCCATGGAGGTCTCCAGGCCTTAAAGAGCCATGCTACCCCATCTGGGCACTAACAACACTGAGCAGAGGGCAGAGGGCTCAAAAACAATGAATTATCTACCTGCGGAGGACTACACTGTACCTCTGCTACTAATTATTTGGCCTTTTATGTTGAATTCTCTGTTGAAAAGAAAGTTGCCAATCCCTGAGCCAGACTCAGTGCTAACGTCATCTGATATATATATATATATTTTAAACATTTCAGTTGTTCTAACAGTGGCAACCATTTCTTTGTTGCACACTCACAGATCACCCAATATGTGCCAGGTCTTCAGAAAATAATTAAATACTGAAATTTGAAAGGTAAGACATTTCGGGTGGCCACCAGGCCAGCACTAGCGCTTAGATGTGCTCTCATTCAAGTTTTTTTTTCTTAATTCAAGCCTTTAAAAATTAGCAGACTCCACCTAGGAATCCCCAAATCCAGCTTCCCTTGGACAAACTAGACCATGTGGCCACACAAAGCCAGCATTCCCACCAACTCCTGCCCGGCAACAGTCGACAACAGCGAGCTGAGACACAGCAGTGGTCGCCCGCGGCTCCAGCATGCACCCCCTCCTCACCAGGACCACACCATTTGTAGGGCGTGGTGAACCCGTGTTCAAGAGTTATTAAAGATTTCAAGAAGACAACAGCGGAAGCTTAAACCATGTGTGAAGTCCTCGGGGTGGGGTGGGGGTAGCAGGGTAACTGCACAGGTGGTATGCCCAGGAAGCAGGTCCTGCTCCTCACCCCCTCCACAAACAGGAAGGTGTTGATGCACTCCAATATGTGCTCGTCCATTCAACAATCAGGCCAGCATGCAAAAGATACCAGACGTCCTCCTCCCCACTGAAATCCAAGGGTCAGAAACAAGTGGAGCTGCCCACAGCAAAGCCAGAGTGCCACCAAGGTCTCTCTCCTTCTGAAAGCTGGATCCACACTGGCCACCAAAGTGACAGTTAATCCAAGTAAAATTAAACTGCTCTCAACAATGCAGATTGGCCCGAACCCTTTTGTTGGCATCCTGGGAGCCTAGATTACAAATGCTAAAGAACAGCTCCCAAGCGCTAATGAATGACTCAGTCCCCGCGGCTGTGCAGACAGTGGGCCCAGAAGTGAAGGGCTGGCCGAGGAGAGAGATTTGAACATGAACCTGACCATCTGGCTCTCTGAGGCTCACTTTGATCACAAAATGAATTGCAACAAATTGAAGAGCACATGGCTAGAGTTAATTGTCTCATCTATAATCTGAAGCTACTTTTAAGCAGTTATTATTACCCTCTATCAGGTGGAAATGCTTCCTACCATCACTGCAAAGTGCATTTTCCTGATGAACTGTAATGGATCATTAAATTCCATATCTGAGGAACAATACTTTGCACTCATTCTCTGCCTTTCATCCAGGGAATTTCAAGGCAGTGTGCAAATAGTTCAGCCCCTCACCCAGCAGCCAGAGGTGAGCACCTGGAAGGGAACTGCTGGGCGATACCCAGTCGAAGGGCATAATTCAACAGCCAGCGAATACATAGCTTCCTCTCAGGCTCTGGCAATATTGAAGGGGAATCAGGGGGGTCTCCACTACCTCCTCCCTTTCTGCCTCACCCCTTCTTCTCTAGGGCAGATCCTGGCATGCAACGTAAAAAGGACTGAAAAGTAACTGCTAGGAGTGTTCAAAAATTTTGAGTTCAGACACACACATACACACACACACACACACGAGGAGAGTGTTTCTCCTTGTGATCCCAACTGGCATGTCAGTCTACCTGCAGAATAGACAGAATTCACCCAACACACGTATGATCACCAAACAGCAAATCTGAAGCCTTCCAAAATCCAGAATGGAAACACTACTCTGCACACATAAAGTTACATTCTAGCAAAACTACTTTATTCCATGGTTGCTTTTTTTTTTTTAACCACTTCTGGGACCCACTTCTTCTCCATCCCTCCCCACCCCCCAATCCCTGTGCCATCTGAAAGATGTTCAAGTCTCAACAACAGCAAATAGGACAGAGGTGGGTAGCCAATGCATGTGTTTTTTTTTTTTTAAACCAGAACCCTGGAAGGGAAAAACACATTGCAGCCACTCAAAGTTTTGTGGTGAAATTATAAACTCCTGAAAAACTGAATTTATAATGGAAATGCTGACAGACCTTTCACTGGAGCAGTCTGAACGCAACACTGTAATTTAGCAATCTCTCTTACAGACTAAAGACTAATTCTAACAAGATGTCATTTTGACTCACGCTTATTATTACCTGCAAGAATGAAAAAAAAAAAAAAAAAAACGCCGTTTCCCTTGCGAGCTGCTAGAGACTGAGGGTGGGGCGGGCTCCCATTTGAAGCGAGACGCCCCTTCCCTCCACGAGAGTGGCAGCCCTCCACGCTCAGCACGTCAGCCACAGCCTTCGCAGCCAACATGCCCTTCCTACATGTTACATTTTAATGATCTGAGAAAACCGTTATCAGAGTTAACATCTCTAATTTTACTCTAAACAGACAAAAGCAAAATATCTCATTAGGCATCATCTCCGCCAAGGTTCCCACCAGGCAGGAAAGGATTTTTATCTAAAGTAATTACCCTTTTTAGTTAAATACGCTCAACAGATGAACTTCACAGAGTGAGAGACTGTAGCACCAGACAGCGAAGGTGAACACCGGGGGACGCCGCGCCTCCCCACCCGCGCGCCCGCGGGGCGTCTGCGGCTCTGTCTCGCGGTGGGGGCGCCCTCGACTCCTCGTTCCCCGGCGGCCACGGGTCGCGGCGACGGCAGTGGCCAGGAGGGCCACAGACAAAACCAGCCGGGACACTAGCCGCCCGGGGAACTCCGCCCCCCTCCAAGTTGTCCAACTCGCCTGCAAGCGAGAGGGTGCGGGACAACCCGCGCGCCACAAGCCCCGAGGCAGACACGTGCGCCCGGCCCGGCCCGGCCCGGCCCGAGTTCTTGCAAATCCCCATCCAGATCGAGGCGGTCGAGATGCTAGTTGGAGTCCCCGGCTCGCGGGCAGCTGGGGTAGCCCGTGAGCGCCGCCCGCCGCCCTGTCCAGAGTGCCCGGCCGCACAGGCAGCTAGAACCGAGACCCACGGCGCGCCTCGATTTGGAGAGCCGGGGTCTCCCCGACCGACATTCCCAGGTGGAGCTCCGGGGCTGTGTGCGTGCGTTGCACGTAGGCTTCGTGCAGTACCCCGGGAGAGGGAGGTGCGAGGCTTCCCTGCAGGAGCCTCGAGCCCCAGGTTTAAGCTCCGCGGGACGCATTCCGACAACCCGGGAGGCAGAGATTCCACTCAGGTGTGCGCCGCGAAGCCCCCAACCTGCCCCTTTCCTGGGAGCCTAAACTTGGGCTTGGATCTCCCGCCAGCGGCTGCGGTCTGGGCCACCGGCAGCGGCTGACAGCTGAGCGCAAAGGAGCGGCGGCGCGGACCGGGAGGCGGCAGCCCGGCTGGGCGCGGGTCTCGCGGGCCGGGGGGCCGGGCGGCACAGGCTTGGCCCGGCCGGGGCAGGGCCGTGGGTCTGACAGCTGCGGCAGCTCCCGCGGCCGCGCGCTTCGCTCCACCCGCCCTCCCGCGCCTGACTTATTACCCTCTGCTCCTCCTCCCCCTGCTGTTCCAAAACACCCGTCGACGCGAGCAAAATACAATGCCGCCTCGCCCGCCGTAA